>NW_007233480.1:0-81447 GCF_000164805.1 Carlito syrichta | reverse complement strand
AGCAGAATTTTATTTTTCCCATTCTCCTTCTTGCCTATTAATCATCCTTAAACTATACGATAATTTCAGAAATGTACTTTTAAAGGGTTAGTTTTTAGGTGTCCCCCAATTTTTTTTTGAGTTGGAATCTTACTGTGTCACCCAGGTTGGAGTACAGTGGCACACTCATGTCCACTGTAGCCTCAACCTACTAGACTCAGATGATCCTTCTGCCTCAGCCTTCCAAATAGCTGGAACTACAGGCATACACCACCATGCCTGGCTAATTTTTTGATTTATTGTAGAGATGAGGTCTCGCCAATTTCCCAGGCTGATCTCAAACCCGTGGGCTCAGGCAATCCTCTCATCTTGGCCTCCCAAAGTGCCGGGATTATAGGCGTGAGCCACTACACCTGGTCTTGTCCCCAGATTTTTACCAGCTTCTTTTAGCTATCTCTGATGAGTCAGAATACTGCAAAGGTTCAGAGCAGGGGTAAAAAGGAATTGAGTTTTGGTTCCAGTCCAACCGTTTTTTAGTGACCACAGCAAGTTATTTAATATCTATGGTAGGTTTCATTGATATTCTGCAACACTTCACTTTCTTCCACTCCTTCTAGGGAGCTATATTTCCTACCCCTGTGATACTCCTTGTAATTTACTTTGTCCAAGATAGGTTTTCAAGTGAAGGTTGTAGTCAGACTATTACTAACATGGAATACCAATGTTAAATGACCTCACCTAGTTTGATTTGGTCTCGTGGTCTCCTGCCATCAGTCATGAGAAGAACATGCTTGGGAGCTGCTGGTCCCAGAAGGAAAGACAGTTCAGGAGACTTGAGTCAAGACAGTTCAGGAGACTTGAGTCAACCTGCAACCTGAAGTTGAGCCATCCAGTCCAGCCCACAGAGCCATGCTAACCAGTTCGTGAACTTATGAGTCATAAAAATGAATGTTTGTTATTGTCAGCCAAATGTAGAAAACCATGTTATTCATTATTATGTATGGCCATTTTGTAAACCATGCCTGCTTCAGTAGTGAGCACATCATTAAAAACCTGTTAGCATAGTTATATCACTTTGATGTAATAGAGCAAAATTTGCCAAAGAAAGAGGAGCATGTGCAAATGTTGTGAAAGTTTAACTCATTCCCATTGGTTAGACTTCTCCTTAACTCCCCAGATTTTCTGGAATGATTGACAACAGGAGACCTTGGTGGGCAGTGAGTCTCTTCATTCTATACAATACCCTAGTTCCTCTGCCATATCTGCTACTTCCAAAGCGTATTAGGAATGTGGTATTGAGCACCTTTTCAAACCACTTGTTGGACATTTTCAGTGTCTTCTTTCAAGCATCTGTATAGGTTCTTTTCCTACTTTTAAAATTGTGTTGTCTGGTTTTCTGCTATTGGGTTGTAAGTGTTCTTTATAAATTTTATTTATTAATCCCCTGTAAGATATATAGTGTGCAATTATTTTTCCCCAGTCCATAGTTTGTCTTCTGTTAGTTGTTGCTTCTGCTGTAGAAAAGCTTTTTAGTTTGCTGTAGTTGTGCTTATTTGCTTGTGTTGTTGTAGTCTGTGCTTTGGATGTGATGGCCAACACACATTGCCAAGGCCAATGTCGAGGGGAATTCCCTTTACGTTCTCTTCTAGGAGCTTTATGGCTTCAGGTCCTACCTTTACTCATTTTGGTCCTTTATTCTTTTTTTTTTATTTTGAATTGGAGCCTCACTCTGTCGCCCAGACTGGAATGCAGTGGCCACTCCCGGCCACCGCAGCCTTGACCTGCTGGGCTCTGGCGATCCTTCCGCCTCAGCCTTCCGAGTAGCCGGAATTACAGGCATGCGCTACCACGCCCGGCTGATTTTTTTTGGATTTATTGTAGAGATGAGGTCTCGCTGCCCAGGCGGGTCTCGAACCCGCGGGCTCAGGCAATCCACTCACCTCAGCCTCCCAAAGGCGCGGGATTACAGGCTGAGTCACCGAGCCCGGCTTCTTTATTCATTTTTGAGTTGACTTCTGTGTATGGTGCAAAATAAGGGTCCAATTTTATTTTTTTGTGTGTAGAAATACAGTTTACTTAGCAACATTTCTTGAAGAAACTATTATTTTCCCACTGTGTCGTTTGGTGACCTGGTCAAAAATTAGTTCACCATATATGTTTAGATTTATTTCTGGGTTCTCTCTTCTGTCCTTTGGTCTATATTTTTGTTTTTATGCCATTACCAGGATGTTTTGGCTACTATAGTTTGTAATACAATCCAGCGTCACTAATTATAAGGGATACACAGATTAAAACAGATATATGATAATCATCTTCACCTGTCAGGATGGCTATTATCAAAACAAGTGAAAACAAATGTCAATGAGAGTGTGGAAACAAGGGGACCCTAGTACACAGGGAAGGAATATGGATGGTAAAGTCAATATGGGAAAATTATGGCGGTTTCCAAGGAAGTTAAAAATTGAGTAACTGTATGACTTAGCAATTCCTCTTCTGGGTATATACCCAAAGGAGTTGAAATCACTGTATTTTTTTTTAATTTTAAAACTTTTAAATGTTTAATTTTAAAGATGTGGGGTACAGTTCAGGGTTAGGTATATAAACGTTCATTATGTAGGTACCCTTACCTTTGCTGATGAGGTGTGGCCCCCCCCGGCAGTTTCCCTCAACTGCCAATCCCTTTCTTATGGTATTATGATAATTGTTCAAGGTCCACTTATGAGTGAGAACATATGGTACTCTGTTCTTTGTTTATGTGATTGATCACTGAGAATGATAGACTCTAAATCCATCCAAGTTGCCACAAAGTTCATATGCTTGTCCTTCTTTATGGCTGCATAATATTCCATTGTGTGTATGTACCACATTTTTTTATCCAGTCCAACTTCAAAAGACAACATGGTTGGTTCCATGTTTTTGCTGTTGTGAATAGAGCTGCAGTAAACATGTGTGTGCAGGTATCTTTTTTGTAGAATGATTTTAGTTCCTCTGGGTATATTCCCAATAGGGGAATTGCTGGATTATATGGAAGGTCAATTTCTAGTTCTTAGTGCAACCTCCTTGGAAGACTGTATGGCAATTTTGGAAAGAACTAGAAATCGCTGTTTTTAAAAGACATCTGCTCTCCCACGTTTATTACAGCATTATTCATAATAGTGAAGATACGGAAACAACATAAACACTCACTGATGACTTAATGGATAAAGAAAAGAAGGACATTCTGTCATTTGCCACAACATGAATTGACCTGGAGGGTATTGTACTAAGTGAAATAAGCCAGGTACAGAAAGACAAATACTGCATGATCTCACTTCCATGTGAAACATATATATGTAAAAGCCCAAATACACAGAGATAATGGAACCATGGTTACCATGGATGGGGCAAGAGAGAGGAAATAGGGAGATGCTGATCAAGGAATACAAAGCAGCAGATATGTAAGGAGTATGAGTCCAAAGATGTAATATACAGCATGGAGACTAAAGCTAATAAAATTGCATTAGAGATTTTTCTTCAATAAGTATATTATGGCTGATCTTTTCATACACACATAGTAACAATGAGAGATGACAGATATATTAATCTACTTTGCTATTGTAACCATTTTACTATCAGTAGGTATTCCATAATATCATTCTGTAAACCTCAAATGTACACAATAAAATTTGTAAACCTCAAATGTACACAATAAAATTTATGTTTTTAAGAAAAAAAAAAATGATGACCACAGCAGATGACCTTGATGCTCAGCTGATACCTCCTAGGCCCACCTCTGAGTTTCATATACATTCAATGCTTACCACCCCAGAGACTTTGATACCACTGCTCTTCAGCCTGTGAGGTTGCTCTGGTGCCAGGAGAGTTTGTTCAGAAGCAAGGAGGTGTCTCTGGGGCAGCCCTCCAGCCTTGAGAGATGGGATTTAGGAGGTTAATGTTTTTGCTTTCCTGTTCCTCCAAGAGACATCTTGAGGAATATTCTACTGGATTCTACCAGGCTTGAGCCCCAATTTCCTAGTGTGGTAACCTGTTCATTGGCATATCTGGGTAAGGCAAAACCAAGCTGCTTTTCCTTCTATACTCATACTACTGTCAGGATTTCACTTCTGACAAAAAATGCGTGGGCTTTTTCCATACTGAGCAATTCTCTGACACCACCTGGGCATCCTACAATTTTACTCAATTCTGACACTACCCATCTGGAGATAGCATCGGATCCCACAGGTTAAAGGCTCAGTATTGCAAGACTGCCCTCACTTCCAAATGCCAGTGGCACGTAGTAGGTCCCTAGTATATCAACAGCCTTTGTCTGACTTGCCTCAAATTGGAGCTCCCTACAATCTCCTGCTCCTTGAATTTAATAATTTGCCAGAGGAGCTCACAAACCCCAGTAAACACAGCTTACTTATATTGCTGATTTATTACAAAGGATATTTTATAGAATACAAATGGATGGATGCAATGGCACCTCAGGTGAGGCTCAGAAGAGCCCTGAGCACAGGAAATTCTGTCCTGAGGAGTTGGGGTGCACCACCCTCTCAGCACGTGGATTTGTTCCTTTCCGTAACCCAGAAGCTCTCTGAATCCTTCAGAGTAGGCATTTTATTGAGGCTTCATCTCTAGGCATTGCTGATCACTAGCTACATTTTCAGCCCTAGAGAAAATTGGGAATAGAGGGAGTGGGCTGACCAGCCCCCATCCACAAGCCCACCAAGAGTCACCTCATTAGACCAAAAGATGCTTCTATCACCCAGGAAGTTACAATGGTATTAGGAACTCTGCATCAGGAACTGGATACAAAGACAACATATTAGGAACAAATCTTCTAGCAATCTATTCCAAGGGTTTTAGGAGCTCTGTGCCCATACCTGGGACAGACACCACTATATCTATTTCTTAGTATTTCACAATTCCAGTTATTGGTTTTTCTTCCTATTTTGTCTTGCTGTCCCTACTCCTTCACTTGTACTTCCTTGAATGACATCCCAAATAAACTGCTTATATTCAAAGCCATTTCTCAGGACTTGCTTTTGGGAGTGCCAATCTCAGACAGTGGTTAACCTATTTCCCTCCTTTGATCTACCCTGCTTGTCTGAGAGGAGGATCATGGCAGACATCTACTCATATACTGAAAAACTGGTAATAAGTTTTAAGTGTATTTTTCTTAATTGTGTGGGAAATACGAGCTGGTGTTTTCATTTGGGTGAGGTTATTGCCTCAGCAGAAGGGAGCTGCCTTCCCGAGGTTATGCACCTCCCCAGGGTTGATCCACACCAGCTAAGTGGCTGATGCAGGGGTTCAGAGCTCGCTCTCCCTTGCCTCAATTTGATATAAGTCCAGGGGTATTCCCATGAAGTTGGAGTTGGCTGAGGCTTCTGCTGCAGCTGCATCACAGTTCAACTTCTTCTGTCCATTCCTGCTTCTCTGACATCTGTAGCCATCATTCCCAAGAGCACTTTCCAGCAGACCTCCTGGTGGTGTCAGGAGTGGTCCTAGGAAGTAAGCTGCAAAATGGGATTTTGGAGCTGGATCATGCACTGGTCAACTGGCAACAAAGACTCGACCACAACTATTAAGTGAAGTATTGATTGCCCATATTTTGCTATTGTATGTAATTGTTAACATTTTTGGTAACTGTGGTGAGGTACCAGCAGAAGGGAATGCCTTGGCTAGTGCTGTGTATCAGGGATTCAAAAGGTAAGGGGGAAATGGTCATTGTAGACTATGAAGTCAGATAGCTGTTGCTTTAAACTATCCTTGATTTAATCAATGCAACAAAATGGAGACTCCAGAAATAGACCTACACTCACACAGTCAATTGATTTTCAACAGAGATACCAAAGCAATTCAGTGGGGGAAAAGATCCTTAAAACAAATGAATCTGGAACATCAAGGAATTAAGGTGGAGAATCTTGTATCTTGGCCCTATCTCAAACCATATACAAAAATAAATTCATTATAAATCTTAGACTTTAATGTAAAATCTGAAACTGTTCAACTTTTAGAAGATAATATAGAAGAATAACTTAGGGTGGGTATCTTAGTCCATTTTTAAAACCAGAGCATCTCAATGTATATAAATTACTCTTCAATAAAAGACAAGGTTAAAAAAAAAAGTGAGAATAAAGTTTTTTATTGAAAATTTAAATACAGGATTACTTGAACTTAATTAACTTTCACATTCTCTTCCTGTTAATTATTTGTTGAGAGAATGATCATATTGGACAGTGTACATGAATGAATTGCCATTAAAATTCCTAATTTAGGAATCCATTCTGAGAAATCAATTAAAAGTACAGACCAAGGTGTACATAGAAAATTATTTATTGAAGTGTTTCATGTTATATTTACATTAAATGAAACCAAAAATGGTCAAAAATTATGGCACGTTTATAGAATGAATTATTTCAAAGCTATAAATATTAAGTAACATATTATGAGGAAATATAATAAAAATTATTATTATTGAATAAGACAGAATATAGAACTGTATGGACAGCAATGCTTCATCCATGCAAATAATATGTTAATGAGAAATCCCGGGTAATGTGCACCAGGTTGTTAATAATGGTAATTTCTGGGATTGTGGATGACTTTCATTTTATTTTTTTAAAATTTTACATATTTCTTCTTTTTTTATAATCTGAAATAAGTCATATGTGCTATACAGTTTTACAGCAAAACAAAGCTAAAACCTAATGGAGCCTTGGTCTTTCTTCCTTTGCCTTTCTATAGCCACTTAGCTTTGGCAAATTATCTATAGAAGCACATGGGAAACTCACCAAGCTTTCTTGGAAATCAGCTGCTCAGTTGTTACAGGATGAGGACACTGAATTAGATATCTTTTCCTTCCTGATGAAACCTGTTCTTCTCTCCCCTCTGGCTCTCTCTCCATCTCTCCTCTCTATTCTGCTCCAATTCTGCAAGTCTCTGAACCATGAAGAGCAGTGATGCTCTTTAGGAGATTTGAGCAAACACTGATATCACTAACATCCATGCCGTTCTTGAAATACATTTAATTTGGCTCCATTTCCTAGTCTGCAAACTTGTTTTAATCAAAATTGAAATCAGTGCGATAAGAAGTCAGGTACATCTCAGCCCCACTGTTTGGTATTTTGCTAAAATTAAGTGACCTCAGGCTCTTGTAAGAGATCTCCTCGTGCAAGAAGGGTTTCTATAAGCCCACGGGCATTGGACACAGTGATCTCTGCAGAAAAACAATTTTTAACATCAAATCAGTTTATTAAAACCAAGGCAGTGAATAATTGCATATAAGAGGAGGCGAAAGAGAGTGAGGGAAGGAGAAGGAATGTCAACAATTTTTCCACACAGTTTTATTTTATTTACCCAAAAGCAAATCCGAATGTCGCTACAGGACAGTGCACATAAAAACAGGTCTGCAAAGGGAATCTTCTGCAGAAAATGCCGTCTTGCCCGCTTCACTGGCAGTTGAGTTCACAGTAGAAATACATTCAATTCCACATAGTAATAGTGCTTTAATAACAGATGAAAATATGTTTTATGGTGTGTGTTGATAACTAAATGCTTATCCTATATATAGAAATTCAAATAATTGGAATTTCTCATAGCCAGCATCCAGTTGAGACCACTAAAGAATACCTTGATATAGAAGGTTAAAGTCAATAGACTGTGTTTTGGTTATTTTTCAGAAGATGTCTGCTGTATGTTTAATATACTATATTTGTATTATAGGCTCTGGTTCCTGTAAATCTGAGGTCTCTCTTTCTTGAATGAATGAGGAGATAAGCAATTGAATTTGAAAGATACTTTATGCAACAGAAAAGCAATTTTGTTCCTGGTTATCAGAGGGCAAGAAGTGAACTAGCAATTGAATGCTAAATATTTTTAACCCTTGGGCTTCTGGTTTGTTTTGGGCCTACTAAAGATTTTATTTTCCAATGCATCTCAGCTATCATGTTTCATATAACGGAAGAACATTTTGTTGAAAATTTAGTCAATTTAAAGTAATTATCCTTTTACTGACTGTGCATTTTATGTTATGGAATCTCAGGTTTCCATTTTTTAAAAAAAAGAAAGAGAAGGAGGAAAATTTCAGTTTCTACCAATGAGGACACATAGAACATGGAATACTGTTTTTCTCTGACAAGGGTCACTTTATGATAGACTGGTGATGGTTTTAACCATTAGTCATAACAGTCTCAGAGGTTCTTTTTCCCCATCACATTTCATGGTGAAAACCTCCTTGCCCAGTTCTATTTTTTCTCTCCAAATAACTCTTAAATAATTATATGATTTAAAAATTACCTGTTTTAAATTCTTTACCCCTGAATCTTTAAAAATGATAGAACTATATTGATCATTTATAGATCTATCTGGCACTGTTTTTATTCAATGTTTCTGAAAAGTGTAACATGCCAAAACATGATGTTATTTTGGTTATCAGTTTATAGCATACCTGTGGTAGCCAGATCCAAGATGGGCCCCAGTGATCTTCACATTAGTCTATGGCTTGTCCACAAGGTATCAGAGTTGACTTTTGTGATAGTCAGCAGTAGAAGTGATACATGTGTCTTCCGAAGTATGATCATGTAAGCCGTTTTGACTTCTGCCTTGTTCTCTGGGATCACTAGCTAAGTCGTGAGGACACTCCCATGTGGTGATAAAATAAGTGAGGTCTCCTACAACTCCCAGCATGGGTTTGCCAACTGTGAGAGTGAGACATCTGAAAAGGGGATTCTCTAGTCCATCAAACCTTCTGATGACTGCAGCCCTGGCTCTCCCAGGAATCATCAAGACAGCAGCCTCATGGAAGACTCTGAGCCAGACCACTAAGCCAAGCCATGCTCTGACTCCTGACCCACAGAAACTTTAGAAGATAGAACATATATACAGTTGTCCTATGCTGCTAAGTGTTGAAGTAATTGGCACGCAACAATATATAACACAATACTGAAAAGAGCCTATAAACCATAGAAATGGATTTTTCAGTAAAACAGAGTTTTATAAAACCATACTAAAAATGAAAGTAACTTTGAGAGTTGGACATTGCAGCATAATAATGTACTTTTTTAAACATCAATTTCTGCCATTACATTTTTCTGTTACCAACAAATGTAACCACTGCTTTCAGGGCATTGGTTGCTAAGATCAAAATCCTTCCCAGGTCTGCTGGCGTAAACTTGCCACTTAGTTTGTACAAATGTCTTCACCTCCATATTTTAATAACCTGAGTTAATCCTGACTCCAGAAGTAATCCTGACTCCAGAAGTCATTAAAGACAGCCGAGTGTTGATCTGAGTGGTGGAATCCTGAAACGTGAGTTAGAGAAAGAGGAGACAAAAATGATAACCTCTTCCAGGAATCATTACATTGGGAGAGTGGGATATGGGGAATAGCATCTGCTTCCCAAGTTGGATCCTACCCTACACTGGCAAAAGCCTTTCCTGCCTGTCTTACAAAAGTTCATGGCCACACACATACACAATAATGCATATGTCACAACAACCAAACTGAGTATATGTTTACAGAGTCCTGGCTATGTGCAGTTCACTGTGCTGTCAATTCCAGTTAGTAAAAGACACAGATTCTGCTTCCTGGCACAGGTTGTTCCATGACCTGTAAGACTTTGACAAGCAACCCTGGATATGGAAGCCTTAAAATCCTTGCTTACCCTAAACCCTCTGTCATTTAGCATACTCTTAGTTCCTAACGTTCTTCCCATATAGGTCTGAAGGCATATGTTTGGAGACTTGACTTAAGAATCCTTCAGTGATCTTGTCACAGAATTTTGTTTTCAGTATTTCTCTCCCTTGTTCATTTCCTAATATTAACTGTTGGCACGTTCGACTATCTCCTCTGGATCCTTAGTTACCGGCTGACTTGCCTCCTCTATAGTTCTGTATTTCTGGTTTAATTCATTAAATTAAACTCCATTAATGCGACAGGGTCTTTACCTTTAAGAAGCTTAAAATTAAGGAGAGTAGCAGATGTGACAGAGGAATGTGCACAAACTCTCCGTTTTGATCCTTATGTCCTGTAGACATCAGCTGTTTCTGACTCCTCAGGCATTAGTGCTTCCATGGTGGGAAGAGCTCTGGTCTGCTCTTCTGTGGGTCCCAGGAACTACCTACAGATGGCCAATTATAACCCATCAGACCCGGTTTGTTCAAAATGAATTGCTCAGGTTCTCATACTCAGTTTCATGGGATTTATAGTTTAGTTAAGAAGGCAAGACAAGGTGGACAAAATGGAAAGAATAGGAGGTTTAAAAACTACAATAATAAATCTTATGAGACACAGAGCATGGTTTTGCCAAGCGATATCATGAACATCGATTATCATATTGTACAGAAGAGGGTGAGCTCCTTAAGATGGATCAACAGGGAAGGCTTTTCAGAAGAAGTAATATTTTGTGCTTGGTGTTAAATGCCAAATAAGACTGGAATAGGCCAGTCAGGGAAGAAATTTTAGCTGCATAAACATAAGGAGCACAGTGAGTGCCTAGGGTGCGGGGTCTGGTTGTAGGACCCAGGGCCAGGTAAGGGGAGAATCAGGGAAAGGGATGCAAAGACATTTTGGTTAGACTATGAGCATCAAATGAGATAATAAATGTGAAAGAGCTTTGTAAACTTCAAAGCATCCTAGAAATATAAGAAACTATTATTACAATAGCAGAAACTGTGGTGCTTGCCAGTGAAATAATATTTGACTTAAGGTTTTGTTATTTCTTTCAAATAAATATTTTGAAGATTGTTGCTTTGAATAGTTCTTCTCCATGTTCCATTGCCTGCAGCTGTCCTTCTCTCTTATTGACTTCTTTCCAGCCATCTTTAGAACAAATGGTTAAACTGAAGGAAACTTCAATGTTTTACTCTCCACTTCCTTTAAAGGTTTCTCATCTCTGAGAATTTAGACTTCTTTTTATAACTGTGTCAGCTGCAACCTCCAGAGGTCCTGTCTTGCCTCCAGGTTTGTTTACCACTCAGCAGGGGTTTGTTTACCACCTAGTAGGAGAAGAGTCAAGAAGATAAAAGCCAATCAAGGAAGCAGAAAGAAAAAACCAGGCAAAAAAACACCCAGAAAATAAGATTAGAAACTCTAGGCTCAAATAGAGTTGACTCTAGCAATATGGTGACCCTAGGCAGCCTGCTGAGTGCACATGTTAAATCACTTTATTGAGTAGTTTATTGGTGATATATTGCATCTTCTGAAACCACTTTGGTACCTGCTGAACATGCAACACGATTTAAAACTTTTAATGTTTAAAAAAAGTCCCCAATCCTTTAAGTCTTATCCATTTTCCTATAAGTCCCTAAATATGCATGTTTCTAGCACCCAAAGTTTAGTTGACTGGTCAGATTGAGTTTGAGGAGATATCTTACTTTGGCTGACTGATAGTAAATAAAATAGCACTCATCCTGATAATCTAAGACAATAAGGTTCTTCTTTGAAACAGTTCTATAACTGCAGTTTATATTGCCAAACTTGAGGTGCCATGACATCCTAAAGTGACATCTGAATCCACAGATTGATTTATTTTAAGCCAAGAATAAGTGCATTTTATTAACTTTCTTTAACAATAATTAGTGACCTAGTTATGGTGTGTGTGTGAGTGAGGGTGTAGCTATTTTTTCATTAATTCGAATAGCCACTTAACCAGAAATTTTGGTTCTCACAAAATCTGAAAATGCAAGTTTTTAGTGCAGAAATATTGTGTAGGTTAATGCATATTATTTATTTGCTTAAGATAATGATGAATATGGTTGAATTATTTTTTACATGAAATCATTTAATATGTATGCTGTTATAATCTATTTTTAGTTATACAGAGAACTTATATATGATATTTCTGATCTTGCTAATTCATTTGTCTATGGAGTAAGATAAATGATTTTTGCGTATTTACAAAGCAGAATTTACAATCATGATTGAACCAGTTGTTTATGGCAGGAAGCAACTGTTTCTTAGTGGTTGGATATTTATTGTGTATGAATTATATTAAGGGATAAATAGGGTAGGTAATTTAGAATATTTTAAACTGAAACCTGAGACCAGCCAGCATCATTAAAATATATTAATGAATCATTCATTCAACAGACATTTATTGACACCTAATTTTAATGAATCATTCATTCAACAGACATTTATTGACATCTAATAACCGTGTTAGCTAGAGGTGTTTTTCAGATGTCAACATCTAGAAATTAGCTAGAGGACAATGAGCTAATTGCCACATAGTGAGCATCAGGTAGGAAATTATCAATCCAGAAAAGTAATGCGATATTTTTTGTATTGATGGAGGGAACCACCTCTATTTATTGGGAGTCCTCAATAAATGTCACTCATGAGAATGAGTCAAGAGCAGGCTGGGGCAAGTCCTGGAGAAGGCAGGCATGCCTTGAAAGTGAGGAGGAGGTTCACACCGGGTAACTGTGCTCGGACGCTTTCATAAGCCATTGCTGCACTTCAAAACCTGACAGCTCCTGGGCAAACTGTGTGGATATTTCAAAGGTTCCAGGTGGAACTGGCAGAAGGGTAATTGTATCCTGTGGAGCTTGTGGGAGGAGGTTAAGAGGATTATTAGAGTTTATTAACCATCCTAAGGGATTTTCTACACACCTTACTTAGGGACTCTGAATTTTGCCATTTACTCCTCACTGACCTCTTTAGCCTTCAGCCTTTTCTTCCTTCCAATTAATTTTTAAATGTTTCTACAAGAAATCATATTACCAAGCTTCTCCTTTGACTAAAATATTGAAATGACTTTCTCAATACACTGCAGATTCAACCCTTGGAATCCAGTTTTTTTCCCAACTAATTTCATTATCTGTTGGTAATTTCTATTCCTGTCAAGAGGATAGCCACGCCTTTCCTCCACATAGCTGCTTACCCCTTCCACACAGATTTATGGCTTCCAACTTTGTACCATGCTGGGTGCCAGTGTTTCAACAAAAACGATTAAGATTCCATCAATCTGCAAAAAAGAGCCCATAGCCTGAAGAGGACACAGACACATAAGTCATTACTGTACAAAAGCAGCGGTGTCATCCTGCAGGTGTGATAAATGTGTATTTGAGAGCACAGGGGAGGAAATTACTAAGGCCACCTGAGGGGTCCCTGAAAGGCTTCACAAGAAAGGTAGTGCTTAAACAGTGTTGCAAAAGATGAACATCTATTTTCCACATGAAAAGGATGGGGGCAATAACAAAAAAGCATTAAAGCATGATTTGGGACATACCAATTAACAGTGTAGTTTGAGAGCTGTCAGTAAGAAATGAAGCATGTGGAAGTAAATAATGGATGCACATTTAGGCACAGTTTTAATAGAGATAGATTCCGGGATACTCTGTAAGAGGATGGAATGAAGATAGAAGTTCCCAATCCAAACTCAATGGAGTGTTTTTTTACATTTATTTTTTATTAGAAAGATATGGGGTACAATGCAGGATTAGGTATATTAAGTGGACATCACACAGGTCAAGTTTAGGCTTCCCTTTGGTCCCTACTCAGCCTGGTTTGAGATCAAGTACCCTTATCGATGTTTCGTGCTCCCCCCAACCCCCACCCTGGCAGAATACAGTGTTTTTTAAAGTGCCTTTCTGAGCTCAATGACAAGAAATGAAGCCTTCAGTAGCAGGGATGAAAAAGGGCCCTCCAGTGGTGAGAGACTTGGGACGGCATAACCTATAAAGGTGACTGGCCTAAGGGCTGAAGTTGGAATCTCAGTCATGTGTACATCAAGGACATACACACTAGGCTCCAGGTTAAAATTGGGAGAAGTTCCATGT
Source organism: Carlito syrichta (assembly GCF_000164805.1). NCBI lineage: Eukaryota > Metazoa > Chordata > Mammalia > Primates > Tarsiidae > Carlito > Carlito syrichta. The sequence continues at coordinate 67,702 of NW_007233480.1, read as the reverse complement.
CCCATCGCAGGGTGGGCCATATGGGCATCTTACAGCCAGCACCATTCAAGGCATCTCACGGCCAGTGCTATGCAGTGTTGCTATTGCCATTGCTTTCTGGATTGTCTATATCTTTAGTTTTTATTTCCTCTGTAACCCATGATTTGTTTAGGAAGAGAACTGACATACAGCTGGATGAGATTCCTCATGAGATGTGAAGAAAGTTTTTCTTCTGGGGATAGAGGCACCCTGGCCTGTCGCTTCTCCTTGGCTGCCATAAGAGGGACTCTGGTTTCCGGCCACAGAACCTTCTCTGGTAATCTTTGGTGTCAGAAGTGTCACTTAAGGAACTGAAAGGGACCTGTCTCTCTCAGAGCAGATGGGGGTGTGGTCAGGACAGGTCTGTCCTGTCCTCTTTTTGTCTCCACAGATACGATTACCTTTGTGTGGGTTCTCCATGCAGCCTTTGAGACACCTGCACAGTTTGCTGGCAAACTTCATCTTCCCTTTTCTCTCTCATCCATGCGGCTCACTGCCAGTTTGCTCCCATTTGCTTTATTTCTTATCTCTTCTACAAATTCCTCATTGTTCTGTTTTCTGGCACCTTTGTTCCTTCTACCCCGCATCTCTCCTACTTTCTGTTTTGAATTATTTTCATATTTATACTGTGACTTCATTGAAATTTTGCAAGGAGGGGTAAACATTTGGTAAACAATAAACTATTCTATCTTCTACTTTGTATCTCACGTCCCTTTGAAGCCTAAAATAAATGGTATTATTTATTAAGATTGTTCCACAGCCATGGATGAAAAGTTGAATTGGGTTAACTAATGGAAGGGAAGAAAACTGTTGTTTTCTGCACTACTCTGATGTTTCAGGATAGTACCAGTCCCTCAGGAGTAAACTCTGAAATGTCATTTGGTTCCTTTGTCTTGAACATTGTGTTTGCTGCAATGAGGGTGTCACAGCTTCCATGCCCGTCACCTTAGTGAGGTACTTCAGGAAGGCTTTACTGACCATGGTTCACATATAATTTTGTCAGCTTAGCAAAGAGACGGCTTTCATGCTGGCCTGTGAGATAGCTTAGAGTTGTGAGGCTGTTTAACACGATGTTTAGATACCCTCTTAAGAGCAAAAAAAAAAAATAGAAAATAAAATAAAAGAAAGCATTCAAATACATGACTCAGAGAACTTTATAAATGGCTCTGGGACTCTGGGAGCTTGGTCCATCTGTTTCAAACCTGAGAAAAAGAAATTTCTACAAAGTAGAGTGAACATGCCCTGTGGTAGCAGGGAGGAGGTTGCAGTTTTGTGGGGGCTAAGGGGCTTAGGTTTCCCAGAGACCACATCAGGGATCTCTGAAAGAATGTCCATGTAGGATGATTTCAAAATGAAGCCCAAGAGGGCTTTCTGTGCAAAAACCAAAGGGACCACCACTAGCACAGTCTACCATGTTCTACTTAGATGCAGAAGCTGAGAGAAAGCCATGAGCAACAAACCTAAGGGAAGACACTGCTTGCACTACAAGTTCCCAAGGAATATGAAGGAGGGAGCTTCAAACATCTGCCAGAGTCCAAGGAGATCAACACCAGATGACACCAGTGTCAGTGGCATTCCCTATCTCTCCTAACCCTGGCTGTGTCACTGGATACTGACCAAGTGAGATGAGAAGAATGGAATTTCTAGGAAGGAAGCAAAGAAGTTACCTGTGCCCTTTTCCACTTGTACATGTCTAAGCAGAAGCCAGCTTGAGCTAGAGACATGGGCAGGAGCTTGGAGCCAAAATGCAGTACTGAACTTGGAACAGTACATGGTACTTGTTAAGTTCCTTATCGAGGGAGAATCCTAGAGATTAAAATGTCCAGAGCACATGTTAATAGAAACTCTTAGAGAGTGTCCAGGAATTATGTGGGATCTGGATGGAATTTTCTCGAGAAACAAGATGAAACACCACAAGCTGCTCTATGAGTGTACCTTTCTTATTATCTCAACGTATCATTCAAAGAAGCATGACTACAGAGGCAAATGCCACCCTTCTTCAGGTGGCTTGCTGCAGTATTGGGTGCTAGTTCAGATCTCTCTCTGGCAAGGAGACGTCTTGGAGCCTAGGGCATGATAACCCAGAAATGGAGCATCCCAAAGCCACCACATCTGTTGTCCCAACTCTCAGTGTTGTTCTTCTAACTGGTGCTTGACCATCTCATTGGTTCAGGGACCTCAGCTATTTGTCATTTGCCTAATATCAGCCTAGGTGTGAGGGAAGCAAATGGAGACCTCTGTATTTGCAGCTTTCAGAGTGAGTTCTCTGGGTTAGCAGCATCAACATGACCTGGGAACTTGTTGCAAGTGGAAATTCTTGGATGTACTGAATCAGAAAATCTGGATGGTAGACCAGCAACCTGTACATTAAAGTGCCCAACAAATGGTTCTGATGTAGGTTGAAGTTTGAATACCATAAATGATCAACAGGACCTGACTTTATTAAGCTGTATTACAACTTCAATGCTTTTATTTTTTTTTTTTGCACATTTTAATCCTGAATGATATTCCAAAGGAAAACTCTATTGCATATGATTCCTTTCTTATTTTGGATGGTTATTAACATACCACTTGGTTTCCTTGGGCACAGAATTTCTGAAACATGTTGCTTAAGCAGAGGTGAATCTCTGACGGTCTGATTTCCAGATGAAGTATTTCCTAGTGAATATGCTGAAGCCCAGGCATCAGAAAGATCTGGTACTGAGTCCTCCCACTATTTGCATGAGCTTGAAATTTTCTTTTTTAATTTTTAAACATTAGTTTCATAAATTTTGACCCTGGGATGATGATAAAAGTGATAACTTTAAATAAGATTATAATATTCTTGAAAAGGTTAAATACTACACTGTATGTGTAATATGTAAGCAAAACGTTTGGCAGTGATAGGTGTTCAGTAGACAGTGATGGTTCTGATTGCAACAGACATATCCCCTACACAGCTCAGGCTGCACCTCATATGTTTTAATCTATTCCCAGAAAAAGAAAGTTTGCCATACACTGGCCATAATTGAAAAAGTCCAGAAAAGTAATAGTTTATTCCTCAACAAAACCACATATATCTCAAACTTTTCTAGAACTCATGAGGATCTTCAGTCAGATATTGATCCAGCTTTTTTTCCCTGTAATTGTTCTTACTTGGTGAGTCAATGGAAACCAGCCTTAGTGAGATGTCTGAAGCATGGGAATTGGACAAGCTTCTTGCCCTTCCCACTAGCTGTGAATGTTAGAGTGGCAGTGTGCCCTGCTAGACTTTGGGGATAAACTATCTTGAATATCTAGCTTTCTGTTCTTGATCAACAATTTCTCAAGCCATGAATATTACGAGGAAAAAAAAAACTTAGTTTCCCAGTCTTAACATATCTTAATTTGAGTTAATTGTTATTACAACACTTTCTTCTAGAATAAGTACGTATCACATTACGTTTGGGTTACTAAATGGACTACTTAAGTCAGTTTTTCCTGGCAAAGGAATATTCAGCTCTGCCTGTCTTGTGAGAAAAAAAGGTATCTTTGACTTCAAAATGATTTTTTCTCTCAGTCCCACAAAGGTAAAAAATATAGTTAGCTAGTAAAGCAGAGTAATTCAGAACAATGGCTTGAAAAGACCTGTGATCAATCCCAACTCTGCTTCATGCACCTTGTGTGATGATGGGAATGTTACGGCCTCTCTAAGCCTCCTTTGCTCCAACCACAAAAAGAAGAAAGTACACAGAGCACTTCCTTCATGGGGCTGTTGGGAGGTGGTTAAGCAACCAAAGGCAAAGCATGGAACTTCTGTGTAGGTCATGGAAAGACTCTAAGATGTTGATTGTTGCATTGGGTCTTTCAAGAAGCAGACATCAAGACAGATTTGGATGTGCCTGACACTAACTGGGGATGTGTCTGTGAAGGGTAAAGAAGAGGAAACAGGTGAAGGCAGGAAGTCTGCAGACCTCAGGGCTGACCCTGAGAAAGGAGAGGGGATGGAAGGACTGGGTAGGGAAACTCTCAGGCTGCAGTGTGGTTCTAAGAAAGCTTTGGGCAGGCTCATGGACAGTTTTCAAGCCAAAGCTGTCCTCTAGATGGAAGGTGGAGGGGAAGAGCTGTGTTCTGTAGAAGTGGGCTAGGACTCGCACCTTGTACTGCTTAGTCATTACCAGGAGCAGCCGGGAAAGTGTGGCCTTGGCACAAACGTGCTGGTGGATCCAAAGAGGTGGCAGTTGGGGCCATCAGCCAGCTGTGCTTCCCACAGGATGAGATCTAAACAGTGTATGTGTGTGGCCACCAGAGTTGCTTTCCTTGTTATTTAGGATTAGCTATTGCGACTTCAAATAGCTGTGCAGACTGAGCCTAGCACAAGAGTGGCAGAGCAAAGAGAGACCTGGAGCCCACCTCCTGCTTCAGCTCTCAGTTGTGCACCTATGGAGCCGGCACTCTTTGAGGGACGCCTGTGTCTAATTCACACACAGGTGTAAATGGGCAGGGGTCTCTGCCAAGGTGCCTTATGCTACACTGAAACATAGACCCTTCCAGGATAGTAGTGTAGATGTGTGTGTGCCTTGGACTGTGAACAGGAGGGCCGGAGAATGGGAGGCTCCACTGGGAACTGGCACTGTAAACCAGGGGACCATTAGCAGAGTATAACTCACTGTGGAGGAAGTGACAGGCTCTGGAGGATCCCTGATGACCAAAAATGTGAGTTTTGGTAATTAATCATTTGAATATAAGAGTGTCGCTTCTATTGAAAGCAGTCAAACTCATCACCTAGTGAGAAGGGTGAAGTTCTAAAGACTTCATTTATCTCAGTTCCTTTGTACTCAGCAGTTTCTGTGCAAATTGCCTATAAAGTGGGACGCAATGGGGAAAGGCATAGAGGTTTCTAAGGAAAGCTTTGTTTTAACTCCAGGCATGATTCTCCAATTGTTATCAGAGGGAATTATATCAAATATGCATGTGCTGGAAACAATGATTAAAAGCACCTTTTCGTTTGATTAAAAAAAAAAAAAGAAGGCATGTAAGCTGTTAAAAAATAAAATGGCGAGTGTCAGGCTGCCCAACCCTTAAGAACTAAGTGGCCCAGCAGTGGCTGTGTGACCAGGAATGCCGACTGGGTGTGTGTGCCACAGACAATTGAGCAGGTCATCTGTGGTATGCTCACACCATGGTTGTGAATTAGTTAACAGTTCACATAATCTTCATATGCTGCTGCTAAGATTTCAGGTATTTTAAATCTAAATGAAGGCACTTTGCTTATCCTGTGTAAATGGAACTTACAAACAGAACTGCAATTTCATTTAATAGCTATAAACCATTACTCTAATGGTTTGACAAATACCTATGAGGATAGGCTGCAATATTTCATCCAAGAAAGGACTGAATATTAAATAAATGTAACCTCCCAATGGGTTCTACTTTAACCCCCTACTAATTTTGGAGGGTGGATTTAAAAGCTGAGAGCATTTTAGAGTAAATGTTAGGGATGTATGCAGCAGGTTCCTGGTGCAGATTAGCACTTTATCCCAGTAATCACACATCCTTTTTTCATCTTCCATTATCACTTCAAACTCATCACTGTAAAGTGCAGAACTTAACTCAGAAGTTGGGAGCGCCATTGCTTCACATCTGACATCCTGCTGAGAGACTTCAGCAATTAACTAATATTTCTGTTCCCTGCTCATGCTTATTATTTTTTAAGTGGAAACCCTAACACTAAACATTTACAGACCTCATCTAGGTTGACATCAATGGTGTCTAAAGTGCAAACCTCAATAAAATGGAAAGATGATCACCTTTCCATAGTTAGGGAATATGTCAAAAGTACCATCTCTAGATTCAAAGAATTCAGTGTCATTGAGGGACTTTCAAATAAGAGGACCCATAGTTGGAAAACTTGAATGGTGTCTCCAACCAGAAAAAAACAGTGTTTATAATTATTTTCTGTAATTAAAGATACTTTTTAATGTTGGCTGATTATAGAGTGGGAGAAAATAGGACAATGCCCCAAAGACAGATGTGTTCAAGGAAAAATTTGATAAGAAAAGGAACAGTTTCATGCTAAGTATGATAAAGATTTAGTTTCATTTGATTCATAAGCCTTTTTTTCCCCTGAAGACATATCACTTATATGCATCACAAATTAACATTTATTCTGATGATTGGGGGAAAAAAACATATGAAGGGAACCCACAAAATTGATCATGCAAGCAAAATAACAGTGGCTACAAACCCTTTAATTATAACTGGCTTAAAAAAATCTAAAACTGCCTGCAATGGTTGCTTTCATTCTGTAGTATTGTTTTGTGTTTGACAAGAAAAGAAATGTGCTGAAAGCTTCTGATTACCCAATAGCAATTACCAGAAAACCAATCAAAAGGCAATTTGGATTTTTAGAAAAGTGTGACTTATCAATTTATCCAATAGTGTTTTTTTTTTTTCCTCTTTCTGCTAATTGGATAGTGGTTTTTTTTTTTTTTTTAAATCATTTTATGGGAAGCACAGTTTTTACTAATAAAACAGACCAATAAACCAGGCCAGAGCCATGTCCTTCATTGTTATAAAAACAGTCCCTGCCACTGCACCTACCCATCTCCTAAGACTCTTGGTGTTTCCAAATTTCCTAACATTCAGTGACTGCACCTGCAAGCGTCTCCAGGAGCTGCTGTGAGGAGACCCTTTTTTCAATAGTAAAGCAGACATAGGGTGCAGCGTTGCATTCTGATGAAAAATAACATCCCTATGAATTTTCTAAATTGCATAATGTTTCTTCAGATGACAGGAAAAGGATACAAATATGTATAATGAACTGATTTGAAGCATCAATTAGTCTCCCTCATAGCCTAATGGGGATTTAAAAGAAAAAAGAGCATGTGAGCCTCCGTCTTCCCTCACCTCCCTCACCTCCCACCCCCACTAAGCCACCTGGCCAGCAACATGTCTCATTGTCTGCAGATGGAGCAGCAGCCACCGCTCAGCAACAACATGTGTGTGTGAGGGGGAGGGGGGTACCCAGGTGTTCAAACAGTTTTCCTCCCACAGAGATCTTGAGGCTCCCATGAACATGTGCACAATACCCACACACTCAGAGAAGCAGGAAGGATGTTTCAGACAGACGATCAGTGTTTTCTTCTATGTTTGGGAGGGACCAGCTACAGACAAATCCCCTTTCTATCACTATATTCATGGGTTCATTCCTAATGGCTGGTTTTTCAAGAGTGGGTCATGTGATACTTGAAAGTTGAACCAGCTCTGCGTTAAGGGAAAAAAGAAAGAAAGAAAAAAAAAGCAGCTACTGCTATTTTGAAACTTGCTTTTCATTGGAAACATGCTGAAGGCAGAGTGTACAACTGCTTTCCTTTCAATATTCCATTTGCAAGAACATCTTTTCATCGATCTCTGTCTGTAGGTCCTGAGAGTTTGTGGTGTTAATTTGTTTTTTGAGATATAGATCACATAGTGTTGCCAACACTTAACGCTTCCCATTAAAGTTCTTTGCAATAGCTTATTTTGACTTCTTTTGTAGCAAACTCACATCTGCTATTATGGACAGAGCTCTACATAAATTCAAGCAAAACAAAACAAAACCAGTTCCAGCGAATGCTGAAGTTCAAGTATCTTCAATTTATAGGACAGTAAGAGTATGTTTTGTTCTGACGTGTGTGGATGCTTGAGTGATCGCCAAAAGTGTCATAGACAACTTCATGGTGACAAATTCTTATCTCATTTATTGAAATCAAAAGAAAATTAAATTTTCACATTGAATATTTTCCTATTTCTTTTTTTGAGTTCAGGGTCTTACTCTTTCACTCAGGCTGGAGGGCAGTGATGCGATCTGGGCTCACTACAACCTCAAACTCCTGGGCTCAAGTGATCTTCCCACCTCAGCCTTTTCAATAGCTGGGACTACAGACACACGCCACAAGCTCAGCTAATTTTAAAAATATATATTTTGTAGAGACGAGATCTCACTATGTTGCTTGGACTGGACTTGACTCCTAGACTCAAGCAATTCTCTCCCAGAGTACTGGGATTACAAGCGTGAGCTGACATTCCTGGTCTAAATTATAAAATATGAGAAAATTTGGAAACTACAATTTTACTTCCCTATTTATTCAAGTATAACAACAGTTTTGATAAATCAAGGTTTTTTTTCAAGTTTTGTCAGTGCTTTTATTTTTTAGTACTTTCTACATGCTGCCTATCCTTGTGCCAAGAAATGTATTAATATTGCTGCATTTCACTCTCTCAACAGGCCACCCGGGTATATATTTTCTCCATTTCAGAAATGTGATCACTAAGGCTCAGAGAATATTGATGATTCACCCATTGTCAGGATAGATTATAATGCCTGTCGTTGGCTTAGTATTTATTCAGAATAGTTCTGAATGTCTCAAGTAAAAGGAGATCATGATTTTAAATCTCACTGGACTGATAAAATAGGCATTACACTGAGGGTTTACATTACTATTTCCAGGGCACTAGAACTTCATAGGCATAAAGTGCTATTTTCTGACATTATGTAGCTTGATTTATTTTTTTGGTATGTCCATTGTAGAGTTTGATACATATTTAAGCAAGAAAAAGGAAATTAAATCTTAAGAAACCATTTATATGAGATTAAAGAGGCTATCTTAAATACACATATGTGGGTAAGAGAAATTAACTAAACTGCATTCATGTCTGAGTCAGATTCTCTTTCTGCTCTGCTCTGTTTGAAAAGTTTTTCAATCACCATCTTTTCACTGAGAGTAAAAGCTCACCATTTTCAATGGGCCCTGAAATACTGCTGATATCAGGCTAGGTATGATTTAAATGTGTCCAAGGGTCTTGATGTTTAAAGATTTAGAGGTACCTGATGGATGTGGACACATTTCAAAGACATTACTTTTTCTTTTTTTCTAGTCAAGTACATCTCACTCTTTCAAAGCAAGGTTCACAGAGGAAATGATATGGTTTGCAGGCGGCCTGTACTCCGCCCCTCCCCTTTTGGCTGCTTAGGTCCTACCCGGCTCCTCTGAGGCCTCGTGGGATCTTCCCATTAGCTGTGGCCTATAGCAAACTAGTTGGGAAGCCCTGGCTCTGTTTGAGAAAAAGGACAGATTTTCCAGAACACAGGCCAAACAGCTTTGCCATTTCTAGGGTCTAAATTCATAGAGTCTTCACTCAAATGTATCCAGATTATTCCTCTTGCATCACTTTCTGCTTTCCCTTCCTGTTAGTGCCCTTTCTGACCTGAGGTTGGAAACTTAACGCTTATAGCAAAAGCACTCTGTGATTCTCTGAGCAGAGAGGCCAGTGGACTTTCATCTGAGACCAGAGAGGACAATCTCAAGTTTTATGAGTTTTGCTTGGGCAACTACTGCCTAACTCTCACTGGACTGTCTGTCTTCATTTATTAAACAATAAAACTTATTTTACCATCTCAGTATTTCAGCTATGTGATGGTCCACATGGAACAATGCAAGAGAAGAGGACAATGAGAGTGGGGGAAACATTATTCCTTTTTTTTCCTGGAATCTGTTTTTAGTTATATTTGCAGCAAGGGGCTAAGAACTCAGGGTAACGGAATTTTGGCAGGAAATTATAATAATGAAGTTGGAAATAATATTTTTTTTCTTTTTTTCTTTTGTCTTTGCCATTTAGTGATCAGTTATTTTCAGTAATCAAATATAATTTTTCTGTGAAGGTTAAGAGTCTAAATTTACCATGAGGAACATATCATAGGTCATAAGGAATAAAGTTCTCAATTCATTGCTTCCATATCAATTATTGTTTTAACTGTCATGATATGTTCTGTAGATTGGTTATAATATAATAAAATAATCTCTAACATGGTGGAAACCTAAAGATGTATTTTCTTGGTTCTATTCTGTCTCCTCTTTGCTTTCTTCTATTATTCTGGTTTTTAAAATCTTGATGTTTGTGAAGTTGTTTTCAACCAGAAATTTTTCTACCTCCTTGCACAAAAGATATAAAGGTGTGTGGGTGCGTTTATGTGTGTATGAGCGTGTTTGCATGATTAAGGCAGATTTCTGTATTTCACTAACTATTAAACAGTGTGACCTGAATACAAGTAGATTCCCTTTATCTTAAATGATGATTTCCTTACATGTCAACTAAGAAATTTTGAGTGCTCAGCCATTCATACTAGATGTGAAGAAAGGACCCAAGAATTGAGCTATACTGACGTCAAACCAAATGCCAGGCGTATTAAAGATATGAAAATAAGAGAGAAACATTCAGGGCCGTTTTTTTTATGGTAAAGGCATATTTGGAGGCATAATCTGACTCTAGCCTCACACCTCTATTTATAATAACTACAAAAAGGCTAAGATGTTATTATGATTATAATGTTGCAATTACCGACATTTGGATTAATAAGAGATACCTAAGACTTGGCTTTGATGTAATAATAGACAAGATATTTCTAAAACCTCCAGAGATGCTTGAGTCAAATTACTCTATTTTTTAAAATTAATTGGTACAAATTCTATTTATTCATACTTACAATGTGCCTAGCTCTAGAGCAGGGGTCTCTAACCCCTGGGCGGTGAACCACATGGGTCCATGGCCTGCTAAGAGCTGGCCGCACAGCAGGAGGTGAGCAGAGGCTGAGTAGAGCTCTGTTTGCTGTCAGGTCTGTAGCAGCATTAGATTCCCATAGACATCACACCCTATTGTTTGAGGGGTCTTGATTGCGGCTCCTCACAAGAATCTATTGCCTGATGATCTGAGGGTAAGAAGATGCTTGGCTGCACATCCCCCGTGCTGCCTTGCCCCCTTCCCCCCAGCTGTGGAAAAATTGTCTTCCCTGAAACCTATCCCTAATACCAAAAAAGGTTGGGGACTGCTGCTCTAAGGTACACTTAAAGTTGTGATGCCCAACATGATTGCCATGAGTCACATGCAGCTATTTAAATGGGAAATTGCTAGAAGCACACATACAGTTTAAAATTCAGTCATTCAGTCACAGCAATTGTTTTTCGAGGGTTCAATATTCACTGAGGCTAATGGCTACGATATTAGACAGTACAGATATAAACATTTTTTTAACATTTCAGAACGTTCTATTGGGCCACACTGTTCTGAAAATTTAATGATGAATAAGAAAACCATGGTTCTTGTCCTAAATTTTAGTGGTGGAGGAAGACTTTTTTTTTCAAAGACAAGACATGAATACTGTGCTCTGCACTGTAATAAGAAGGTTAGAGAAAGAGAATAACATGGCAGAGGGGAAGGCTTTCCTCAGGCAATGTTTAAAGGTAGGACATGAAGGAGGAGGAGCTAGCCATGCAAAGGGCTTTATTCCACCAAGCCAGAGTATGGAAAACCACTCCTGCTTTCTGGTCACTTCCCTTTGCTACTTTTCTCTCTATTGATTTTCCTGGTGAACTAGATCTGATTCATGGTGAGGCTCCAGCTATGACAAATCAGTTAAAATCTGAATTCTGAACTTCAGGCTTCAGGTCTAGGGGACATCCTCACTTTTGAACAGTGTGAACCTGACTCCAAAGTTGATCATCCTCTTTAGCATATCAAGGTCAGCTAGAAACTGTATCATCTCTCTGTATTCCCAAGAGTGATCCAAACATATTGGCACTTGGAAAATGTTTGCTGAATAAGACAACAAATGCCCTATGCACCTTCCATCAGCTTCAATGTAACATGCAAAAACGAGCATATCATGCTTCCTCGCAGGTCATCAAAGCCTGTCACATTCTTTATTTCTGTGATGCCACCACCCTCTCAGTGTCAGAGGATTGAAACATCTTGCTTGACTTTCTTTTCCATCCTTCCTACCTAATCAGCCATTGAGTCTGGTGATCCTTTCTGCCACTGCTCAGTCCATTTCTGATACCTCATCCCACACAATATCTTAGTTTCCAGACTCTTTTCCATGCCTGCATTTAATACTCCTGCACACAAATCTCAGATGGCTTTCCATTCCCCACACTCAACTTGACATTCAAGTTCCCCATCATCTGCCTCACATTTCCCTTGCTGACCTACCTGTCTCTCCAGTCATCTGACTGCCTCTCCATCTCACTTTCTCTTAATAGCACTGTGGTCAATCTTGATTTGTTTTTACTAACAATATTCTCTGCACATAAAGAAGCCATTCATTCTTATAAGCGGTATCTATTCAGTGCCTACTGTGCTTAGGCTCTGTGCTGGAAGCTGGGAATGTGGGATGAACCAGACAGATGCAATTTCTGCTCCTGGAAGTCGATCTATCTCTTTCCCCCGCTAGTCTCAATCCTCTTGGGAGTGTAAGATCTGTTTATCCACACCAGGTATTTGCTGCCTTTACCTCCCAGCCCACAGTGACCTACCTTCCTCTGAATTTTCCCAGCACTTACCTTCCTTACTTCATATTTGGACAATCTGTACATTCAGTCAGCAAATTTTTTATAAAGTGCTCACTGCATGCCAGAGATTTTTCTATTTTCTATGACAAGTGTAAGTGTGTGACATATGTTATTTCTTAATTTGAACCACTTCTGATGTTTATATAACTGACAATAGAAACTAGTGGCGGCTGTGTACCTAGTGGCTATGAAGGGCCTGTCCCTCCTGTGTCTGTGTAGTGCGCACACTCTCTCCATGGTTAATATTTCAGTTCTGCCCATGGACACTTACAGTTGGAATCTGAACTGTGTCCATCTGATTCTGAAGTCTAGCCTCCCCTTGAACATACTCAGGGGCAGCCAGGGATCATACTATCTCCTTATATTTTCCTGAGGAGTACCTAAAACATACTGGCATTTGAGAAATTTTTGTTGGATAAAAGAATTTAGTCTTGTCTTCACAGTATCTTGGTCCAAACACCAATGCACCCTCTCTCTGGGAGGGAAAGAGGCAACTGGTCTCTGGAAAGTGCATGACTAAATTAACGACTTCCTCTCAACACAGGAATATGGTCAAGAGACAGGAAATATGATATTTAGTTCCAATTGTGGACCATCTTGCTATGGAATGATAATAAATTTAGAGATCCTTCTGGGCTAAAAAGGGTAGAGTTAAAGGGTAAAACTCAAGTAGTCTTAGAGTTTAAGAAGTCTTTTTTGGTTGTTTAGTATGTAAATTTCACAAGGATTCTTTTGTTCCATGAAACAAATATATAAAGGACACCTACTGAAGATGTGCACTACACAGGCACACATGTAAATCCACTCCTCTAGGTGTTGTGAAGGGGCCGAAGTCAAAAGAAAAAAATATGTCGACTAGTATTATAGAAGAGGAAGCCACAAAAAAGAAGTGTTTCTAGTCATGTGAGTTATGATGTAATGAGCTCCAATGGAAGTACTAAGATCATGTGAGAGTATCGTAGAATAAAAAATTAATTTCAGGTGAGGAAGGCTTAAATGACTTAAGAGGCATGATGAGCTTTTTTTTTAATGAATATTTTTTATTATGATATTGTGGGGTCCAGTTAAGGGTTAGGTATACAAATATGCTTCGTTCAGTCACCCTTGTTGATAAGAGTTGTCTCCCCGTCCCCAGACAGATATTTACTACCGTTAATCCCATCTCCCTGATGAGCTTTTAAGTGAACATTAAATATAGCTAACTATTGGAGGCAAACTTTAAATGAAAAAGCATGCCAGGTAGAGAAAAATGCCAGAACAAAAGCCAGAGGAAGAGGATTCAGGAAGGAAGCAAAGTGCTTTGTAAAACACAACTGTCAGGTCAAGAGAGGCTCTGCCGATGAAGACCTCGGGTCCCAGGTTATGATGTGGGATGCGATCACATTCTTTGTGCAGGAAGTGAAGGAGCTCCTCTCCCGCACATGAACTTCTGTAGACCAAAACCCAAAATGATGTAAGAAGGGATAGCTCTGATGGATGATGAAAGTTGAGTGTACCTTGCATTTAAGGGATGGAAAAACTTTGAGACCTACATGAATATTATTATTCATGTCACAGAAAGAGGGCTGAGCTTCTGGGATGGCTGATATTCTGTGTTTTCATATTCATTGCATACTCTGCAATCATTGGTGTGAGCGTTAAAATGTGACATGCGTCTTCCAAAGTACTTTATTCGTACAAACTTTTCAGAATATACTTTCAGCACAAATTTTTCCATTATTTTCTGCATTTCTTCCTAGCACTCTTAAAACTGTGAAACATGAGCTTTATTGTATTAGTTCATATTTTAATTTTATTTTAACACTTTCTAAATGATTTGCAACCACTAATACTTCATGATGGATACATAGTCATTTAGAACACTATTTTCAGCAACACATGATAAAATCAGAGTGCAGAGATATTTTTGCATTAAACCAAAGGTTTCCTACACATAGAAAATCCAGGATGCTAGGATGAGTATCTTATCTTAGATAAGATGAGTACTTATCTTAGATAAGTAGTTAGAAAGATGATGTGATGCTTGGATACCTCTTCCACTAACTAGCTATCTGACCACGACTGTGCAAAAATGTCAAGGAAAGATCTCACTTTTCTCTAAAATAGGTCACCAGCATCTATAAAGGCCCTCAAGGTTTAGAATTCAATTTCATTTCAGAAGGACCATGCCTCATATTTTCTTGCTTCATGTAATATCTTTGAATTAAGCCTTGTATTAAATATATTGAAAGATGCTTATGAAATGTAACAGCAGCAGCATCTCATATTTCAAAACAGAAAAATTATTCAGAGTGTGTTGGAAGGGGTTTAAGTTAGCATGAACTTGGCTTTACCCCTTACAAAAAGGTAAGGCTGTAAAGTCAGTAAAACCCAAGTCTGTGTCTTGAATTTGTCACATACTAACTTTGAAACTTGGGACAAGATACACAACCCCTCTACTTCTCAGTTTCTTTGTCTATAAAACAGAGATAATAAAAAGACTGTGTGAGACTTATTAAATTAATTGACATAAAATATGGAAAGTCTTGGTACAGCTTTTTGTTTGTAATAAGTGTCTTAGTATTACTTGCTATTCTAATAATTACCCAGCAGTGCTATAAAAATGAATTAAGTAGAGTCCCAGTCCTTAAGAAAAAGTTTGGAGAGGGGAAATGAGGCATATTAACAACATTGTAATTATATACAGAAAAGGAAATTCAACAGTGGCATCTGTACATTTTCTACTTAACATTTGTGCCGTTGACCCTGAGCCAGGGGTCTAATGGCCTACTTTCTGATAGTTTTGCTTTGCTTTTCAATTAGTGTTCACAAGATGCACATGAGAAGGTCCTCCCTGGAGCACAGCTGTGGGAAGAGGTATGAAAGCAACTTGGCAACTTCTCTGCTAGTGTACCTTGACTTTATTTAGGCAGACAATGAGGATGGCGGAATTTGGAAGAGCTCAAGTTCTGCCCTCCCCACTGTTATAGGCCCAGGCACTCCACCATTAAAAAAGGTAGTTCTTCTTCTTCTATGAAATGTGATTGCCAGTTTTTTATTTCTAAGATATGGAAGATATGGCATACCATTGTTTTAATAACAGTTTGTGTGTAGGTGTGGCTGGGAAGGCAGGAGATACTCAATATTTTAAAGTTTATATCTGTTAAAAAATTCTAATTTCAAAAATATTAAGATGGCTGACATAAATATGCATCTAAGAATTGAAGTATAATATATTACAGAGAAGCCATTAGAACACAGCATTATTGTACAGAGTAACTCCAGAGTTCATTGGCTCATAAGTCCCCTCACCCAACAACTATGCATTGAGTGTTTGACACACAATCTTCAGTGCTATCAGTGAGGTTCATGCCCACAGGAGCTCTGCATTTATGGTTCATGCACACAGGAACTCTGTATTTGGGTGGAGATGTACGCTGACATTGTGGTGAGGTAAGTGTTCTAGAAACAGATGCCAGGGGATGCATGACACCAGAGATGCAGTAACTAATGCCTGGGTGTGGAAGTAAGGAGGATTCTGGAAACATTTGGAGAGAAAATCACCACTGAAAGAGCAGTGGGGTCTGTTTGTCACAGCTTCACCTGTTCAGAGTGAAACCAAATCACAGTCCTGCACTGGTAGTCATGTGTGTGGCCTCATGTCCAGAACCTGACTGGACAGATGATCTTCTCGAGCATTCTGACATGCTTTGCTTTGCTCTTGTGTCCATGCTGAGTTTCTTCTGTTTCAACTCAGTACTCAGGTTTTCCTCTCCAGACACCATTTGGGAACTACAGTTCTCTGACCCAGCCTCAGTTTTTCCCCTTCATGACCTCCCTGTCCTTTATTTTCTAACTCCATTCACCATGTCTACAGGTAAAATTGCATTTGCCTCCTCCTTTATGCTTAAGCAACCCAACTCTCTCTTCTTCCCTGTGATAGGGCAGAGTAGAAGACCTGGAACATTCCATTTGGAAGATGAAGGAGAAGAGGGAAGGAAATAATCCTGTGCAAGTAGAGGAACACTGCTCCTCTTCCCCATCGGGAAGAGCTTCCAGATTTCATTTGTTTTCTAATGATGGGGATAAGTACATCTACCTTACAGGACATAATGAACTTGAAATGGAGTATGTAGCTATACCCAGGACATTGATGGCATAATGCAAACATTCAACAAATGCTTCTGTTCTTCTGGTTTCCATTTGATAAGCAGCTTCTGTCAGAGATGCTCTGTTGTCCCCAGGAGAAGTCACAGGAGGTCCCTTCCATAAATATGTACACCAGAACATTACTCAGATAACAGGACAAACAGCAACTGAAACTTTTTTGATGATTTCATGACTATCACCTCCTGCCTCTCCCAACATCTGCTGGGCAAGGGTTCAATTATAAGACTGGTTTTGACAATCTTATGCTCTATGGAGAGCTGTCCTTTTCTTCTGGTAGATCAAATTTTTAGGACTGAAAAGTGTGTGTGTCTTTGTGTATGTGTGTGCTTGTGTATGTACGTGTGTGTGTGTGTCTGTAGGCATGTGCAGTTCTACAGATAGAGTACTGGAGTAAAGGAAAGTCAGAGAGAGAGGGAGATAAAGGATGACGCTGATAAACCTTGACATTTCTGTATACTTTAGGTCAGAGCTAAATAGTATATATGGTGTTTGGCCATTAGACAAATTTTCTGATTGTTTTTCTCTGGGATTTTGGAAATGGTACATGTACTTTGTTTAAGTAGAAATGGTTTCAATTATTCTGAGTCAAAGAATAATTAAATCATAGATCTCCGGGGTTTGAGGAAGGGGCATTTTAATTCAATTAATGTAACTATTCCTAATGTTCAGTTCACTCTTGAGCATACAAAACAATTGAATATCTTTCATGATAGCAAACTCATTCCTTCTTGAAATAAAATATTTTATCTTTCTAAGACTCTGAGAGAATATTCCATTTCACCTTGCATCTAATTCTGTTGACTTGATGTTTTCATCCGTGTACCCTGGCTTTCTTTTCTGTAGTCATGAGAACACATCCTTGTCATCTTTTGTGGAAACTAGATAATTACATACACTGCCATATAATTTATCAACATCTTTCAAGTGGCTCTTTGGGGATAGGATAGGGAAACTTAGTAAAAACTCAAAGTTAATTCACCTGTTACCACAAATGCACAATGCCTATGATAAATTAAGGATACTGACTAGTTATAAAACTAATCTTGTTACTTCGGCATAATTCTGTATGCATAGAACAAATTCACACGGGAGATGGAAACTACATCTTTGATGGAACCTTCATGAAAGATTCTGAATCAAAAGCAACTATTGTTAGTAAACCATTGAAACTCAGGTAATTTCCAAGTTGAGTTTATTCTTTTGGATTGTGGATTCCATAAGACCAAATTTACAGTTGCTTTGCAAGTAGTTAATTGCAGCTGGATTGTGAAAGCTAGCTCCCTATTGACTATAAATGTCCATTTTGAATATCTTTATCTCCAAATCTCTGTGACAGGTTAGGTACCTTTCCTAAATAATTCCCTATGCAGAGGTATGTATTAAAAATAGCTTGTCAAATTGACTAAGAGGGAAACTTGATGTTGCCCGGTCCATCTCCCTACACAGACACATTTTGACACAGTGTATTTGAGTGCTAATAATGACATTAGAAGATGATGGAAAGAGATCTAATTCAGCATGCAGAAGTGACTTTGCTGTCATCTCCTATTTTCTGCGCAATTGACAGCAGATACTTGGGGCTGAATTTTTATTTCAGGTCAAATTTCCAAGGCATGAGGCTGTCTGTTAGGAACAGATAAGACCAAAACCAATACGAGAGCACTTGTTGGAAGTGTCAGTGGTGCTGAGAATTTGAAAGGGATGCTTCAGTTTTCTGTTTAAGACATGACATAACAACATATGTTTTAGCAGCAAGAAAAACCAACCAGCAGCTCCCTGTCATTTTTCTATGGTTCCTACTGGGAAGATTTCAGAAAAGAAGTCAGATTTCTTTTCTGAAGAGATGATTTAAAAAAAAATTACATAGCCTCTTTTGCCATTTTATTTTTCTCTAGACAATGCATCTTGAATATTTCAAATAAATGCAACTAACCAGTGTTTTTTTTTTTCTAGCACAAAGATCAATAAATCGTACTATATTACTTTTACATCCAAAGAGCAAATAGGCCTACATAACTGTGTCCAGTGGAAAAAAAAAGAGTTGAAAATCAATAAAGTTGAGGGTTTATAAAATCATTCGGATGTGTTGACCCACTGAATTAAATGAGAAAACTCAGATGTACTTTAAAAGTTCGGTTGTAAGTACTCTGGCTAGACTCTAGATAATTGGTATTCTCCTGGTTGGCAAGCAAGGTCTGCTCCCTTCAGCCTGGACATGCCAAGTTAATATTCAGCCATTCAAGCTATAGTTAGCATCACCGTTATATTGCTAAGAGCTGCTGATGCCTGGGAAATCTTTTGTCACTTTAAGTTTAAATTTGAGCTACTTCCACAAAAGTCAAGGGTTTGTTTTATCAATGGAACAAAAGCTTTAACATTAACGTTAAAATTTTGAACATGTTCACAATCCTAAGCTTGACAAAGTCCTCTCTTTCCTGAATAGAATTTCTAGTACCTAAAGGCATCCTGTATTTCTTACACACTAGCTGAACTAGAATGCAAGTATGTGTTTCTCTTCTCCTTTTTTTGTGCCTGCTTTATTTTTATTAGTATTGCTATTTAAACATTTCCTGTGGCATTTGAATTAAAATTTGTCATTTTATTTTTCTCTTCAAGAAGGAGTGATTTAAAACCCAACCATGCACATAAAGATATTATTTGATGTATTACCTTCAAACATTCATCATCATAGATGGTTTGTTCTCTGAAATAGAACCCTTGGGGAACCCTAAATTCCAAACCTGAAACTACCTTACAGTAGACTCGATTTGTAGTTTGTAACAAACGTGAACCCTCCTGGACTCATTCATCTCAGGAGACTCGGGTCTCATATCACCCTCATTTTCCAGCAGCCTGGCCTCCGGGATGAGTGCTTTGCTTCTTTTTGCATTTCTTCTGTGTAGCTGGGTTTCTTTTCAATACTTTACATAAACAATGGATTTTACAACATTATTGTCACAAGGTCTTTCTATGAATAGATCTCTTTCCAGAGTCTGTGAAATTCCCATTGCTTTAGTCTATATTTATTTAACTTGCATAAGGTAAAACTACAAAGCTATGGGCTTTTTTTCTTTTAGATAGGCAACATTTTTCCTACAACTGAGTACTGGCATTAAAAAATAGTCTCTTTGGGAAGCTATGCACCAACTCCAGAAATTTTGCCATTGCTCAAACTTCTCAGGGAAGTTCCTTATTTAAATTTCTTTTGGTGCCAGGATGCAATTTTTAAGAAAATATTTCATTGTTGTTTGAATGATCAACTCGTTAATTTATAGTAACTTACCATTGTTTGCCAACAAGCCCATCATCCTCTTCTATTAATTATCTTGTTGTAAGCATTGATGGCAAGTGACCATTTCTAAACAGTAAAACAACCTGCCATCAAAGAAAGAATAATGTTCTATGGATAATTAAGGAAACAAGTCTTCATCTCCAGGCACAGCTTTAAAATGGTAGATTCAAAGTTGTTGTGAACTGTGGGCTCATCACCAGAACAGCTGAATTGCGCATAATGGTCTTTTGTGATCTAAAATTGCGTAAATTATTTAGATAAGCTTTGCATGTTCATTTAATAATATGACTTGCATTTTATACATGATACAATATCTTTCCCTTAGCTGATCCTTTTGATGTTTGATCCTTCAATGAACACTGAGAGCTACTTGGACGTTATAAGTTACGTAGTTTTCTCAGTTCCATTGGAACTATTTTCCAGGAAGATTCATTTGCTTCCTAAGTAGGTTCAGATGAAACACACACACACACACACACACACACACACACTTTCAAAATCAAGAAATTATTTAATACATTTTAAGCCAATTTTTGCATAGCTGACACCTATGTCTTCCATTAACCACAGCACTTCCCTGTTGTGGGAGACCATCTCTGTAGGGGAAAGAAAGCAGCAATCAGTCAGAAAATACTTATCATTGGGGAATTCCTTTTGTTCTCGAAACTTAGTATAAGCATGTGCATGAAGATTGATCTTTTAAGGCTTTTCATGGACCCTTTAAGGAAGTGGTAAGTGAAGACAGGACAAGCTGCTGTTTTGGAGGGATTAGCAAGATAGAATAGCCTGTATTATGTGATGCAATGGCTTATGAAGCCTTCTCCAAATGGTCAGTAGCCTGTTCCAGCTAATGCGTAAAATATAACATGACCTCCCTCCATTTTTCTCCTCCAGGGCCTGTTGAGGGAGGAGAAGCAGATTAATTATTCATTCTTATATAACTTCCCCCCAACCACAAGAAGCAAGTAGCACATAGGTGATCTGAAGAGTTGCAATGAAGAATTGTGGTAAGATAAATTTGCCTCTATAAAATAAATGTAGGCATTGCCAAGTCATCTTTTTTTTTTTTTGAGTTGGAGTCTCACTCTGTCGCCCAGACTGGAGTGCAGTGGCCGCTCCCAGCCACCGCAGCCTCGACCTGCTGGGCTCCAGCGATCCTTCTGCCTCAGCCTTCCAAGTAGCCGGAATTACAGGCATGCGCTACCACGCCCGGCTGATTTTTTGATTTATTGTAGAGATGAGTTCTCGCTGCCCAGGCGGGTCTCGAACCCAGGGGCTCAGGCAGTCCACTCATCTTAGCCTCCCAAAGGCGCAGGATTACAGGCTGAGCCACCGAGCCCGGCTCTGCCAAGTCATCTTCTGACTAAAACTCTGAAAACCTCTGTTGTCTTAAACACTGCTGAGCCAGGGATTAAGTCAGGAGGGATTTCTGTGTATCTCAGATTCAATACTTGTAAACACAGAGAGATGAGTCTGGGGAGAAGAGAAGTGTAGCCGTGTAGAGAGAAGTCAGATATCCCTGGATGAATTCCTCATGTGCTGCACACTGTTGTTGCAAGTATGAAATTTCTCTGTATTGAATAGAGCACCTGATACCTTTATCCCGATATTAAATCTCGGAAAAAAACAAATTTAGTTCAAGAAACCTTATTGTCCATGGAGATATTATGGAAGTGTAAACCTTAAACAACTGAAGTCATTTGTGGTTTTTAACCAGCTAGAGGGCTTCTTTCAAAAGTTAATATTTATCTTGCCATAATATTTACCTTCACATGGTAAGTGCTGCTATTTTCCCATGACTGCAGTGAAGAATTGTGGTAAGATAAACTCACCTCTATAAGATAAATGTCAGATGTTTAATGAAAATCACTGAATGAACACTCCAGGTTTACTTTGAATTTGCTGAGGGTCTGGACCTTCAGTAAAATTTAACTCACAAAATTTCTAAATATAAATCTCTGTGTTCAAAACTGAAAATTGCACACACTGTAGGGAAGAGAAGGCTGGTCTGGCATGCAGATATGTAAATTCTTCATATTGTTCTGCCACTTAATGGTTGAGAGATTCTCTTGGCCTCAGTTTCGTCTATAAAATAAACAGATTTAATTAAGTAATCTCCAAGACTCTATTCTTTTGTAAGATTCTGTATTACTATGCTAATATATGGTGAGCTTAACATCCACTGTTTAATATAAATACCATATACCCATATTTCAGATAAAAGGCACAGGATATAACTTTAGGGATAGAAGTGATCTGAGATGTGTTATTTACTGGCAAAAAATCACAACATATTGGAGAGAATAAAATAGACATATAAAAAACTTACTCTTACTTAAACTCAGATATTTTCCCAGAAGAAATTGAAAAGAGGTGGAGTGCTTGATTGGTGTTGGACAATTTGGTTTATAATTATAAATATTTGGGTCTGTTTGCCATAAAGAGCTCAGACAAACCTCTCTTGGCTCTTTGTGATGAGGTATTGTAAAGCATAACTTCTAAAAGAGAGTGAAGACCCTCTCATCCCAGCTTCAGAGAGAACTGATCTATTTTTATTGGCCTAATGTGTTGAACTTCCTTGTTGTCTTAGTTAGTTTGGGCTGCAATTAAAAAGTACCATAGACTGTGAGATTTAACAGCAGAACTTTATTTCTCAGTCCTGGAGACTGAGAAGTCTAAGATTAAGGCAGTGCCAGATCTGGTGTCCTGTGAGGGTTTCCTCTCTGCTCTGTAGATAGTAACTTCTTTTTGCATCCTCACATGGCAAAAGAGGTGAACTAGCTCCCTTGGGCCTCTTTTCAGGGGCATCAGTCACAGTTATGAGACATCTCATGACTCAATGACCTACCCCAAATAACTCAACTCAATATTTTTGCATTGGGAATTGGTTGTGATATGCATATTTGGTGAGGGAGGGCACAGATATTTAGGCCACAGCACTTGCCCAATATAATTTGAAGGCAGAACACCATGGAGAGATACACTCTGCTTGGAAGAAGAACAAAAAAGGGAGCACTGGGCACTGTGACGAACCCCAGCACTGGGCCTAACCCAGGAAAACTCAGCACTGGACAGGCCCTCACAGCCCCAGGCTACAGGCCAGTGCCTGCAAACCGAGCCTCCAGGCCCACCTCAGCACTAGGCTGGATCCTGCAGCCCCAAACTCCAGGCCTACCTGGCAGGCTTTGTGCTTGCTCCATTATTAGACCAAGACCTGATGTCCCAGGCTCCAGGCAGACCCTAGTGCTGAGCCAACCCCACATATTCAGTCTCTAGGCCGGGTTCAGGCCCTGGACCACCCTCAAATCAGCCCAACCCCTATAGCCCTAGTAATAAGACAAGCCCCTGTGCTCCAGATTTCAGATCTGGCTCAAGTTTCAGTGCAGCTGAGAGTCAGGCGGGCTCACAAAACCCCAAGCTTCAGGCCTCCCTCAATGCCAGGTCATAAGACCTGGCCTCAGCCTCCAGGACAGCATATGCAACCACAGGCTGTAGGCCTGCTGAGTGCCAAGCTCTTCCCGCCACTCCACCCTTCAGATTAGCCCTACCATCCCATTTTCTAGCAGAGCCAGTATCCAGGCCAGGCCCATTAGAACCCAGCACTGGGCCAGTCCCCACAGATCCAAGCTCCAGGACTGTTCCTTTGGATCCAGGTTTTAAGTTGATCCCAGTGGCGTCAGGACCCAGTCTATCCAACATAGACCTACCATCTAGGCCAGAAATAACATACTCAGCCTCCAAGTTAGTCCCTGCAGACCCAGGCTCCAGTCACCAGTGCAGGTCAAGGCTTCAGACCAGTCCCCATCCAGATCCATATCTCACACTTTCCTTAGACTCCAGGTTAGTCCCAATGGCCCCAGGCTCCAGTGGACCCAGGGTCCAAACTTGCTCCAGCAGACTCAAGATCTAGGACCACTCCAGCAGATCCTAATTTCAGACTCTAAGCCCATACCAGTGGACTCAGGTGCTTGGTTCAACCTATTGCTAGACCAGCCCTGCAAATACAGGCTCCAGGCCCACCCATATAAGCCCAGATGCCAGACCCACCCAACTGCTGACCCAGCTACTGGGCCAGCCTCCTTGAGGACTCTAGCAGTAAGCCCACCTATGTATTGACCAGATGTCTGCAATGAATTTTTAAGTAGACTTATTGGTAAAAGAATTTCACCAACAGAGTCAATCTACAGTGACTGAAATAAGTCCCTACTTCCTCAAATGTGAAGACACCAACACATGGCCACAAGAATGAAAAACAGTCAGGAAAACATGATACCACCAGAGGAACAAAATAAACATCAGTACCAGACTCTAAAGAAATGGAGATTTATAAACTTCCTTACAAAAAAATGAAATACAGCAATCATATCAAGGAAACCCAAGGACCTTCAAGAGAATGCAAAAAAACAGACAAAATTAAATAATCGATGAATATTAAAATTAGAAATTTAACAAAGATAGAAATCATTTTTAATGAAAAAATTCTAAAGATGAAAAGTATAATGAAAAAGTGCTATGGATGTTAACATTAGAATTAATGTAATAAAATAAACTATTAATTTGAATATAAGTTATTTGAAAATACACTGTCAGTGGAGAATAAAAGAATAAAAAGAAATGAAGAGAGCTTTCAGGACATATGGGGCAACATCATAAGAGCAAATACTTTAGTAACAGATGTACAACAACAACAAGAAGAGAAAGATAAAGGACCAGAAACCTTATTTAAAGATATAAGCTATGTGTGGTGGCTCATACTTATAATCCCAGCAGTTCGAGAGACTGAGGCAGGGGCATCACTTGAGGTCAAGTATGTAAGAACAGCCTGGGCAACACGGTAAGATCCCATCTCTACAGGAAAAAGAAATTAAAAATTTGCTAGGTGTGGTGGTGCATACCTGTAGCCCTGAGGCAGGAGGATTTCTTGAGCCAGAAGTCCAAGGTTATAGTTAACTGTGATCACATCACTGTGCTTCTACCTGCACAACTGGATGAGATCCTGTCTCTAACACAAATAAAAAGAGAAGGAGGGAAGGAAGGAAGGAAGGAAGGAAGGAAGGAAGGAGAGAGAGAGGAAGGAAGGGAGGGGAGAGAGAGGGAGGAAAGAAGAAAGGAAGGAAAGAAAAGAAAGGAAAAAAAGAAAAGCAGCTGGGCGTAGTGACTCAAACATGCAATCCAATACTTTGGGAGGCCAAGGCAAGAGGATTGCCTGAGCCCAAGGGTTCGAAACCAGTCTGGGAAACTTGATGAGACATTGTCTCTACAACAAATCAAAAAATAGATAAGCATGGTATGCATGTCTGTGATTCCAGCTACTTGGAAGGCTGAGGCAGAAGGATCACCTGAGCCCAGCAGTTCAAGGCTGCGGTGGCCGTGAGTGTGCCACCGCATCCCAGCCTGGGTGACAGAGTGAAATTTTAGTTAAAAAAAAAAAAAAAAAAAAAGAAAAAGAAAAGCAGAAAACTTTCCAAATCTAGGGAAAAATACAAATATTTGGGAACAGGATGTTCAGATTCAATTAAACCAAGACTGCACTATAATGTATTGTAATCAAACTGTCAAAAATCAAAGACAACAAGATGATACTTAAAGTAGCAAGAGAAAAAAGCATATCATATATAAGGGAGCTCCAATAAGGCTGGCAGTGTAAATTCTCAGGAGGTGAGAGTGGGATGGTATACTTAAAGGAATTAAGAAGACAAACTTCCAGCTAAGAATAATACACACAGCACGTCTCTCTTTCAGAATTAAAGAAGAGATAAAGGCTTTTCTAGATATAACAGAAAGCAAACTCAAAAAAACTGAAGGAATTCATCACCACCAGACTTCCCTTATAAAAAATATTAAAAGGAGTTCTTCAAGCTAAAAGAAAAGGATGCTTATTGGTAACACAAAAACATATGAAATTATAAATCTCATTGATAAAAGTAAGTAGACATTCAAATTTAGAATAACATAATACTGTAATGGTAGTATATAGATAACATATCTTCAGTATAAATGGTAAGTGAAAAAATGTTAAAATGATAACACCTATGATAGTTTCTTAAGGTGTATGCAATATAAAAATATGCAAATTATAATATCAAAACCATAAAATACAGGGATGAGTGTAGAGTAAAAATGTTGAGTTTTTTAATATGAACAAAGTTAAGTTATTGTCAGATTTAAAATCGCCTCTATAACTATAATGTGTTTTATATAAACCTGACGGCAACCACAAAGCAAAACCCCGTAGTAGATACGCAAAAGATAAAAAGTAAGGAGCCAAAGATACCATTAGAGAAAATCACCAATCACAAAGAAAGACAGCAAGAAAGGAATAAAGAAATCAATGAACAAAAGCAAAATAAAACAAACAAATAAAACCCCAGAAAATAATTAACAAAATGGCAGTAACAAGTCCTAACCTATCAATAATTATCTTGAATGAAAATGGATTGAATTAATAGATCATAAGATGTAGAATATATAGAGAGTGACTGAATGGATAAAAAACAAGACTCAACTAGATTTTGTCTACAAAAGACTCATTTTCACCCTTTAGTATGTATACAGATTAAAAGTAAAGAGATAGAAATGGATATTCCATAAAAAATGGAAACCAAAGCAGGGTAAGTATACTTACATCAGGCAAAATTGTCTTTAGGTACAAAACTATAAAAATAGACAAAGAAGGTTCTGGTAAATGATAAAGGATAAAGAGTTCAATTCATCAAGAGGATATAACAATTGTAAATAAATTTACCACCAATATTGGAACACCTAAATATATAAACAAAATATTAATAGATTTTAAAGCAGTTCTATACAAATTTTGTGGTTCTATATAAATTTTAGGAATTTTTTTTCTATTTCTATAAAAATGTTATTGAAATTTTGATAGGGATTGCATTGAATCTGTAGATTGCTTTGGATAGTATGAGCATTTTAACAATATTAATTTTTCCAATCCATGAATGCAGGGTACCTTTTCATTTATCCCTGTGTTCTACTGTTTCTTCCTTTTTTTAATTTTAAAAATATATTTAATTTAACATATTCAAAATATTATCACATCAACATATAATAAATATAAAATGATTAATATATATTATATTCTTTTTTGTGGTAAGTTTTGAAATACAATGTGTCTTTATGCTTGCAGCACACCTTAGTATAGACACTAATTTTTTTAAATTTTAAAGATGTGGGGTACAATTCAGGGTTAGGAATACAAACGTTCACTATGCAACTACCCTTGTTGATGAGGTGCGCCCCTCCCTCCTCTAGCAGTTTCCCTCAACTGCCAATCCCACTCCCACCCCTGACAATTTCCCACTACTGCCAATCCCTTTCTTATAGTATTATGACAATTGCTCAAGGTACGTTTATAAGTGAGAACATATGGTACTCTGTTCTTTGTTTCCGTGATAAATCACTGAGTATGACAGACTCTAAATTCATCCAAGTTGCTGCGAAGTCCATATGTGTGTCCTTCTTTATGGCTGCATAATATTCCATTGTGTATATGTACCACATTTTTTATCCAGTCCAGCTTTAATGAGCAGCACGGTTGGTTCCATGTTTTTGCTATTGTGAATAGAGCTACAACAAACATGTGTGTGCAGGTATCTTTTTTGTAGAATGATTTGCATTCCTCTGGGTATATTCCCAATAGGGGGATTGCTGGGTAATATGGAAGGTGAATTTATAGTTCTTTCAGAAATCTCCACACTGTCTTCCAAAGAGGCTGCACTATTTTGCATTCCTACCAGCAGCGTAGACGTGTTCCCTCTTCTCTGCATCCTCGCCAGTATCTGTTGCTGTTTGTTTATTAATGATGGTCATTCTTACCGGGGTTAGTTGGTATCTCAATATGGTTTTGATTTGCATTTCTCTGATGATTAGTGAGGCGGAGCACTTTTTCATGGGACACTAAATTTTCAATGGGTAAAATATAATGTGGTCCTAACAAAAAAGTTGTGTTTAATGGAAAAATATGTTCTAATAGTCATCAATTTTTAAATTTATATTTAAATAAATTATATTAAATGAAAACTTCAGATCCTCAGTTGAACTAGCTATAGCCCTGAGATCAATAACTACAAGTGGCTAATTGGAAGCATTGCTCATGAATGAAATGAACTGACCTCCTGGGCCTCTGGGGATATCTGCTTATACAGAATGAATGAGAATTTCTGTGTCCCTGAAGTAGCGGTAGTAATAGTAGTAATTGTCTGAAGACGTCACAGCCAAGATGAAAGAGGGATTTAGAGCTTGAAGAAAAGCAACAAAGAAAATCCAGGGAGATTAAATTTCTATTACAGAGTCTCATACCCCAGGAATAACTCCTTTTTAGTAGTCATTTCCATGTTCATTAATACATTGTGTGATTAGTTGTTTAGAGACTGACTCTTTTGCTAAGGGATAAAGGATCTCGCTAACTTTTCAAGTATCTGTTGGCTGCACTAACAGATGCCGGAGAGGATGCAGGGGAAAGGGACCACTTCTACACTGTTGGTGGAAGTGCAAACTAGTACAACTTCTGTGGAAAACAGTGTGACAATCCCTAAAAGATCAAAAAACTGACCTCCCAAACAACCCAACAATCCCCCTTCTGGGAATATGCCCAGAGGAACTCAAATCACTCTATGAAAAAGATACCTGCACATGCATGTTTACTGCAGCATTATTCACAATAACAAAAACATGGAACCAATCATACTGCCCATCAGAAGTGGACTGGATAAAAAAAATGTGGTACATATACACAATGAAATGTTACACAGTCATAAAGAAGAACAAAATTATGAACTTTGCAGCAACTTGGATGGATTTAGAGTCTAGAATACTCAGAGATCTATCACAGAAACAAAGAACTGGGTACCATGTATTTTCACTCATAAGCAGACCCTGAACATTTATCATAATACTATAAGAAGGGAATTGGTTTTAGTGGGAAACTGCCGAGGAGAGGGGTACACTTTATCAATAATGGAACCTGATCTCAAACCAGGTGAGGTGGGGCCTAAGCTTTACCTGTACAATGAACATCTGTATACCTAACTCTGAATTGTACCCCACATCTGTAAACTAATTTTTTTAAAAAGAAATAATTGTTCCATGAGGGTAGAAAATGTGTATTTCTTAATCACCATTATGTCTATGGAGCCTTGCACAGTGCTTGTTATCAGAGCTGTCAGTATTGTTGAAAAAATATATGGAAATTTGCACTAAATCCTTTGAGGGACAAGGTGGAGTGGGGGATATGAGGTTTTGACCAGCATAAGCAATCAGCCCAGGAAGAGGGTTAGAATGGTAAAGGCAGCACATAGCCCACAGTTTAGCTAAAAACGGGGAACTACCATATTGAGTGGAATGTTTCCATTTCACAAGTGAAATAATTTGAGGTTTCATCTACTTTTTTTATCAATGTTTTATACTTTTCAGTTTACAGGTTTTTCTAATAGGTAATTAAGGTTAAATGAGGTCATAATGGTGGTGTTCTAATCCAATATCATGAATGTTTTTATAAGAACAGATACTAGATAGCTCATTCTTTGTGTGCATGTGTGTATGTACCAGTGAAAGTCTACATGAGAACGAAGCAAGAAGGTGGCTATCTGCAGGGAGTGTGTCCTTACCAGATACAGAATTGACTAGAACCTTGTTATTGGACTTCCAGCCCCCAGAAGTGTGGATAAAATGAATATCTGTTGTTTAAAAAACCCAGTCTTTCGTTATGAGAGTCCACACAGACTAAAATGAGAATGCAAACTCATATCACATGAGGGAAAGAGGTTTCTCTTGGAATCACTTTCTAGGAATAAGTTTTCTCTAGAGGAACCAGTCCAATACAATGAGCTGAAATAAAAACAAAACACAGTGTATAATGAACCATTAGCAACCATTCTGTGTGCACACAGTATTCATATGCTGTTGTACTCAGGATATAGATGTTAGGAGTTGGGTCTAGGAATTCAAACTCTGTGGATGTCCATAATCAGGCAAAAAACTGTGATATATATGTCCTCTGCATGTTAGGTCAACCATGAACCTAATTTCTGGAAAGCAGTATTACACACTCACCAGCACACTGTGGAAATGCCAAAAAAAAAAAAAAAAAAAATCAGCAATATAAAATTGGTGAGAAGCAAGTGGCAGAGTGTTATTATTATCATTTTATAGAGTAGAAAAAATGTACAGCAAAAAGTTCAAGTATCCTGTTCAAAGTGGCACAGAAGAGCAGAGTTGAGCCCCAGAATTATTAACTTCTGTTTTCTAATCTAGTGGATTTGAGGTTATAGAATCCAACTAGGAAGGTCAAGGTATCAGTTTTATGTCATGAGACAGTTATGCTACATATGTTGCTTCTGTTCTTCTGTCTCCTCACCCGGGAGCCACTTGATGACTTGAGCCTCAGCAGTTTTCCCATCCTGGGAAATCTGAATCTGAACCTAGACACTATATTAAAAGTCAGTACTTCTGACTGACTGTGAATTTCAAATCTCCTGAACCCTAGGCTACTCAATAGTTTTATTTAATTAGAATCTCCTTGTGTTCTGTCTGTGTTTCCTTTGTTGAAAAATGGCCTGGTGATCTCTTCAGAAGAGTATGAGGGCTTCCAGTGAGGGATACCTGGAAACCTGCTCCAGGACTAAATATCTGAAGCAATTTGCAGGGCTACTGAAGGATATGTTGGGCATGATTGTCTCCACATTCTGCACTGAGCTCAGAGCTTCTGGAATTTTGTGCTAATGTCTAGATAATTTGAAGAAGATAAATAATAACAATGATGCCTTCTGAAAAGGGTGTTGTAATAATTATGAGATCGTTATTATTATTGTTGTTGTTGTTGTTATTATTTGCTTCCCGAAGTTTTGGTTTTGTTGACCATGACTTCCTTCAAATTATTTCTTTTATTGGTTCAGAGATCATACGTTTATTTCTGCAATAGTCACTTTCTTTCTTTGTTCACTTCTGTCTTTTACTCACCCAATGTAGAAAGGATTCTGGAATTCAGGTCTTTGTGAAAATTTTAAAATGATGTGAGAACAACAAGCCTTATGTCTTCAAATCAGGACTTCATTCTGCTTTGCTGTTCAGTTAACTTAGGCATAACTATATACAGCAAAATAAAAAGGGGTTATAGAGAGTTCTGAGTTCAGCTTTCTTTTCCATCTCATAGAAAATCTGGTAAGAAACTTTGTGACTAAAAAGAATAAGTGACATTTGTTCTGGTGCAGTGTTTGTTCTTTCTTCACTCTCTCTAACAGCTACTGCTCTATAAGCAACATTTATTGAAATAACTCTAAACATATCCTTATTTTTCTTTTTTCATTATTTCTTAAAGTCACTCCATCACCACACCACTACACATACAAAAATATTTTATAATTGTCACCAATGACATCCACATTCTTACATCAAGTGGTTCATTTGGTCTATTTGGTCTTCATTTACTGGACCTGTTAAACAACAATTGGAAGAGATGATCACTCCTTTCTCAATACATTCATTTCACTTGGCTTACAGGACATCAGAGTTTCCTTAGACTTTTTTTTTCTTATCCCACTAGTCACTTCTTTTCACTCTTCTATGCATCTTCTCCTCTTCTTCTTGACTTCTCAATATTGGACTTCTCCAGGGCTCAATCTCTGGATTTCCATTTTTTATAAGTAATCACTGCTCTGGTGATTTCATCCAGCTTCCCAGGTTTAAGTAAAATTTACTTGCCAGTAAGTTTCAAAAGTATTTTTAGTCTGGGCCTGGTGGTTCACATCTGTAATCCCTGTACTATGAGAAGCCAAGGTGGGGGGATTGCTTGCACCCAGGAGTTTGAGACCAGCCTAGGCAACAAAGTAATACCCCGTCTCTACAAAAAATAAATAAATTAAAAAATATATATATATATATATAATATACTTGGTTGGGCAAGGTGATATACATCTGTGGTCCCAGCTACTCAGGAGGTTGAGGCAGGAGGATCACTTATGCCTAGGAGTTTGAGTATACGGTGAGCCATGATATTGCCACTGTATTCTATCATGGATGACAGCATGAGATGATGACTTAAACAAAAAACAACAGTAAAATAAAAGGACTTCTATAACCCAAACCACTCGTCTATTTCCAAACTTGTGTAGTCAACTCTTTACTTGACTTAGATATTATTAGGCATCTCAGAGTTAATATATCAAAAACTGAACTCTGATCTTCCCCTCCCCCCCACACATCCCACCCATGACACCCTAAACTGCTCTGATCACAGATTTTCTTACTATCAGTGATTAAATGACATCCTTCCAACCTCTCAGCCCAGAAACCTTAGAGTCACTCTTGACTCTGCTTTTCCTCCATACTTAAGGTCCAGAAATGCTTTGGCCCTTCTATCCAATATGTACCCTGAATGTGATCATTCTTCTTCACCTTCATTTATTTCAGCTTAGTATGAATTCACCATCTCGCACCTTAATTACCACAATAGTCTCTCACCAGTCTTTAAAAAACCATGAGCTCATCTGGCTAGAGATCTGAAGCGGTTGAAGGTTCTTGAGCTGTAAGCATGTAAGCTGTAGGCTCACCCCGCCCTCAGACCTTGTCCTATGAATCTCCTCTATTTGATGGTTCCTGAGTTGTATGCTTTATAATAATACTACAATAATAATCATACTATATAATAATACTGTAATGCTGCTGAATTCTGTAAGTTATTCTAGTGAATTACCAAACCTGAGAGGGGGTCGTGGGAGTCCTCGAATTTGTAGTTAGCTAGGAAAAGTTGCAAGTGTCTTGTAGACACCTGGGACAGCCTGCATCTAAAGTGGAGGCAAGCCTGAGGATTCTAAATCCCTTCCCCTGTGCCATCTGCCCTAACTCTAAGCAGTTTGGGTTTCATACTTGAATACGATTGTAGGACACCCTGTTAGTGTCAGGGAATTCATGTTGGAAAATTAGAGAGTTTGATTCAGTTCTCTAACTTTTAAAAACCACCTAATGTACAATTTGAGAATAATCTGGAAATAGTAATAAAAACACTGAAACAAAGAGGCAACAGATTTTATCAAAGTATATCAAAGTACACACAAAAAGGATTATCAAAATCCTTTTTGAACCACTTGATGTAAGAATGTGGATGTCATTGGTGACAATTATAAAATATTTTTGTATGTGTAGTGGTGTGGTGATGGAGTGACTTTAAGAAATAATGAAAAAAGAAAAATAAGGATATGTTTAGAGTTATTTCAATAAATGTTGCTTATAGAGCAGTAGCTGTTAGAGAGAGTGAAGTAAAGAAATATTTTTGTTTGCTTGTTTTTAGGATAGGAGAAATAATGGGACATTTGTAGAGAGGGAAATAGGATGATATAGAGGATCATGGGGAGAACTGCTGCATCATTGTCTTTGTGTAGGTGAGAGTGTATGAAATCTAATATACAAGCAGAAGTATTGGTTTAAACCAGGAGCATGAAAGAACAGCAAGGTGGAAAGGAAGATTCTGGTAGGTGGGAACGTGTAATGGGAATCTGCAGAGCTTCCAGAAAAAAAGAGAAAATGTGAAGTAGTCATCTAGAGGAGTGAATAAATGAATGATTGGGCTATAAAAATGTATACATATGCTATATAATATAATATAATATAATAAATATACTGTAATAGGAGCCACTTTGAATTTATGAAATAATTTTAAGATCCATCACAGTGGTTGTGTATTTTGCTCCAGTTATATTGAACTGCATAGGTACAGAGTAGGAGTAGGAGGAGATTAACTAGAATTGTGGTTTTGTTAGATATGTAGAGAAAAGCAAATAAGAAGCAAAAATCTGGGCGATTTACAAAGAACCAGGTAATATAAAGTGGGTAAGGAGGGAAGTGAGGACATGGGAGTTGACAGTTGTTGAAAGGTTGAGGTCTTGTTGGGGTTGGGAGACTAAAAGAATAAACTGGAGGGATTGAAGATAGCAGAGCGAGAGACACGAAACTGGGATTGTGGAGAGATTTTATTACTAAGGGTAATAGAGTGCTCAAAAGATAGCATGGTGACTTAGGGTAGAGTATAAGATCAATGAAGGAAAGAAACTCAGAGCTCTAAGAGGTCAAATTTTTCATGAGATAATCTACCTAATCACAAAAAAAAGCAGGATATGTACAGGAGTGAGTGAGTGTGAGCCAGAAACTAAAATTGTTTAGAAGTAAGGAGATATAACCTAGATAGGGGATGGTGGGGCGGTCACTGGACAGCAGCAATGATGAAAGGTAGAGTGAGACAGTCTTCTGAGATTTAGAGCTGGAATTTTCTCCAGAAGAGGGAGGGAGAATGAACTGAAGGCAGCAGAGAAGAGCATGCAGATGACTTATCTATGTATTGACCAGTAGGATAAGAGCTGTGGGGGGAAAACATCGGGACCATGTGAGGGGGCTGCAGAGGAAGCAGTGTTCCCCAGGAAAAGCCGGATTTTAGTTAGAGCAAGAATAGAAAGAGAATGCTCAGAGAACAGGTTCTGATTATTAACTGGTCTTCTTAGTGACCTTCCTTATAGAGAAACCAAAAGCAGAACCATGTAAGCCCTGACTATGGGAATGGGACAGGTTGGTGGAGTGATATGGTTTATTCCAGCATTGCTCTTTCAAAGTTCTTGGCACACTGGAGCCAACAATTTGGGGCATGTTTTGCAGTTTGTAAATACCAATTTCCATTTGGGTAGTAAGAGAGGCAGGCAAAGAGTTGCAGGCCAACATTATCCATTTTAATGTTGACTGTAATTCTGGTCTTTGGTAATTATTGCTTTTTAAAAAAACTAGTTTGTTTTTAGCAGCAGTGAGCATAATTTATTGCCTGTGGCATATCAATTGGAAGAAAGCTAAAACTTTAAATACTGGCTTACAAAATGAAAGTCATTTTATTACACAAAGGAAATTAACAAACATGAACAAATACTACAATTTACAAGGATGGTCTCTCTTTTTGCTTTGTATATTTGTAAACTAATTTCAACAGCTCAGGAAACTCCTAGGTTTACAAGATGATTACTCCTTCACAGTTTCTACTTTTGACCTTGGTCAGAGAAGTAATCCACAAGCCTTCGTTTTTCACCCTGCTGACACCTCCCAGATATAGAAGCCTTTAAAGTCATAGCTCAGCATGGAGATTGCTTTTCCTACTTTTGATCTATTGAAGTCACTTAAGTAGTTAAAGATAATTTGCACAGTCAAAATCTTTGCTAATAAACAGCATTTCCATCGTCCTTTTAAGCCAGACTATGTAAGAAGAAAATGTCCCAAAGATAAATATTCTTTTGCATCTAGTATTATGAATATGAACAAAATAGCAGATTGAATGTACAGATTTTTGGATGATAGCCTTTAAATGCATAGATTATGGTGGCTTTTCACTTGGATACTATAAGGAAGGTCACTAAGAAGACCAGTTAATAATCAGAACCTGTTCTCTGAGCATTCTCTTTCTATTCTTGCTCTAACTAGAATCCGGCTTTTCCTGGGGAACACTGCTTCCCCTGCAGCCCTCTCACATGGTCCTGATGTTTTCCCCCCACAGCTCTTATCCTACTGATCAATACATAGATAAGTCATCTGCATGCTCTTCTCTGCTGCCTTCAGCTCATTCTCCCTCCCTCTTCTGGAGAAAATTCCAGCTCTAAATCTCAGAAGACTGTCTCACTCTACCCTTCATCAGTGCTGCTGTCCAGTGACCGCCCCACCAGCCCCTATCTGGGTTATATCTCCTTACTTCTAAACAATTTTAGTTTCTGGCTCACACTCACTCACTCCTGTACTTATCCTGCCATTATTTTATTTTTTTGGTGATTAGGTAGATTATCTCATGAAAAATTCGACCTCTTGGAGCTCTGAGTTTCTTTCCTTCATTGATCTTATACTCTATCCTAACTCACCATGCTATCTTATGAGCACTCTATTACCCTTAGTAATAAAATCTCTCCACAATCCCAGTTTCATGTCTCTTGCTCTGCTGACTATCTTCAATCCCTCCAGTTTATTTCTTTAGTCTCCCAAACCCAACAAGACCTCAATCTTTCAACAACTGTCAACTCCCATGTCCTCACTTCCCTCCTTACCCACTTTAAATTACCTGGTTCTTTGTAAATCACCTAGATTTTTGCTTCTTATTTGCTTTTCTCTATATATCTAACAAAACCACAAGCCTACTTAATCTCCTCCTACTCCAGCTCTGTACCTATGCAGTTCAATATAACTGGAGCAAAATACACAACCACTGTGATGGGTCTTAAAATTATTTCATGAATTCAAAGTGGCTCCTATTACAGTATATTATTATATTATTTTATATATTATATCATATGTATACATTTTTATAGCCCAATCATTCATTTATTCACTCCTCTAGATGACTACTTCACATTTTCTCTTTTTTTCTGGAAGCTCTGCAGATTCTCATTACACATTCCCACCTACCAGAATCTTCCTTTCCACCTTGCTGTTCTTTCATGCTCCTGGTTTAAACCAATACTTCCACTTGTATATTAGATTTCATACACTCTCACCTACACAAAGACAAGAATTAGTTTTCACTATAATTTTAGTCATATCATACAGCAGGTGATCTTTTTTCCTTGAGTTTAGTGTTCATAATAGAATTTTGATAGTTAATTGTGGTTCAAGGTTTCAAAGTCATCATTATGAACATCATTCTTCACTGGGGATAATGTGGATGTGTAGTTTTAAAAATCTTTTAAATAATATTCACATCTTTCAACTCATTTGATTGTTAATAAAGATAGAACAGCACTTTATAGCCCAATGGTAGACATAAACATTGTAGGAAATTGTACTGAATATGTCCAATTTCTAGCTTCCCCTTTCCTTTCTTTTTTTTTAATTATTATCAATATCAACTTATTTTTCCATCATCTACACCAAATACATGAGCAACTAAATTTCTGTTTACAATTGATCCAGGTTGAATAAAGAATATACAATAGAATATACATGTCTATAATGACTTTCCTATAAATAAGAAAGGAGGAGATTTAATTTCAGATAGAAACTCTAAGGGAGGATGAATGTATAACTTTGTCTATAAGTATAACTTTATGTATTTCTTCCCTCATAGGGAAGATTTTTAGTAAATCTGAAAGATTTTAGTAAATCCCTTCACTTCTCCAAAGTTAAGTTTGGGTTAGAAAGCTATGGAGTATATAAATGAGCTTAACATAATTATTAAGCTGTATTATTTTCAATTTATTTTATTTAAATATTTGATTCACCATCTTAAATAATTTTTTGTATCACAGATCAAAATTTAACAAGTGTAAGAAAAATGGTGAAACCATTTGATTTGATTTAATATAAAATAATTTTTAAATTGTCAAGTAATTTATTCAGTTCTCTTTAGTTGTCTACTTCTATGCTAGATACTATGAGAATCATATAAGATATATATATATATATATATATATAGGTCTTCACTCCAAAGTGCATCTTGTTGAGGTGTAACTTGTACACATAAAACAGATGATATACAAGGAAAGATACTAAAAGTGTCAAAATTCATGTTATATACCAAAATTTTTACAACTTCCATAAATCCTCAGGGCCTCTTGTTAAATGTAGATTTGATTCTGTAGGTAAGTGATAGGGTCTGAGATTATTTGTTTCTAACAGGTTTTCAGGTATAATGATGCTGGCTTGTGGAACACACTTTGAGTAAGAAGACTATAGTTTAATGTAATTCAATAGAAATATAACTTGAGCCAGAAATGTGAGTCACATATGTAATTCTACATTTTCTAATGGTCATATTCAAAAAGTAAAAAAAAAAAAAAAAAAAAGAACTACACAAGATTTGCAAAGGAGGTAGTGGAGCAGAGAGTGGAACAACTTCAAATAAGAAAGCATCAGTTGGGCTTTGCTCATTGAGTTTAGTTATATTCAGACTTCAAAGTTTTGAAGGGAAGTGAACAAAATTTTGTTCTAGCCAAAACCCAACTAGGTCAAGACAGTTCTGCCTTGAACTGTAGATAAGGCAGAAAAAAACAAGTATTGTTCAATTTGTTGCCATATGAGAGACAATAGGAAGCAATGTATGATAATGACCCTTGATATGCAAGTAGAGAGTCCACCTAGCTATGAACTAAACAGACCCATCAATACCCAAAGATTACTAAAGTCTTCTTGGCATTGCAGGAAGCTATTCAAGTCTCTTCCAAATTTCCTTACCATTTTTAGATAATATATTTTTAGAGAAAAATTGTTCAAAAAAAGCAATTGCTGGATCCTTGGCTCTATCACTTACGGTGATGTCATTAAAGCTTCTTGTGAGAATAAGAGGTCACATATGTACAAAACAAAGGACCTGGCACAAAACAGATGACCAATAGGTGACTTCTCCTATGACTTTGATAACTCCTATCAGTAAGATCATCATTTTGTTACTATCCTTTAAACCTCACACCATTAAGTGGCACATTGCCTGGGCAGAATAAATATACTCAGAGATATTCCAGTATGACAGCCTTACCAGCACGAA
Source organism: Carlito syrichta (assembly GCF_000164805.1). Taxonomy (NCBI): domain Eukaryota; kingdom Metazoa; phylum Chordata; class Mammalia; order Primates; family Tarsiidae; genus Carlito; species Carlito syrichta. Next base: position 29,394 of record NW_007233480.1, on the reverse strand, counting down.
CAAAGCCTTCTCTCTCATCCTTTCATTCTCATTTACTAGGTTATTGAAAATGGCTGCCATATTCTGATTACTCTCCACTCGTGAAGACTCTTATCTTTGTTCTTCCTCTCCCAAAAGTCGCTCCCGGGCTCAAGGTGTCCACACTGTTCAACTAACAGGCCTCCTGACAGGGGTTACTATACGAGGGCACTTGCTGTAAAACAAATGTGCTATGAATAACAAGTTTAGATTTGTAGTCACAGAATTTCTCACCGACTGTTGATTGTGCTTAGGAAAGGATTTTTTAAGGGAGGAAGTCATTTCTAAAGATCTGTGTATTTTATGATCAAACTGGGGACAAGATGGCCACTGGACAGGTAGGACTGTGAGAGTCTCTGCAGGGGCAAGCGTCCATAAAGACTCCCTGCATGAGTAGGCATGTGCTGGTGGGAGAGTGAGGGTCCGTCAGAAGGGAGACTTGGGTCCATGCACCTGGGAGCGCCCTCTAAGTGTGACTGCAAGCCCCCATTCTCCTGTGATTTGGGCAGCGCCATTCCCAAGACTGTCTGCTGCTTGCTGGACTCACCTGAGAAGAGCCTGCCGAGTCCTGCTGATTCTCGTCACCTGGTACCTGGCCCACACCATCGCCTGTTATAGCAGATCTGCTGGAGCCCAGAGTCCAACCCAGCCACTGGAGAGAGATGATCGGGGAGAGCCAGTGAGGAAGCCCATGCCCAGTGAAGAAATGCTGACTACACCATTTTCTCTGTCCCAGAACCAGGCAGAGACCTGCATTCCTGGCCCAGCTCCACCCAGCCTCTAACTTGGGACCCAAGGTAATCACATCAAACTGGGAGAGACATAAGCCCCTCCCCCATGGTGGATCAGACACAGACAGGACAGATCTTAGTGGCAGACTTGACAGGAAGGAAGCCAGTTGGGTCCAGATCTGATCCACCCTCCTTCCACAGCAATCCTGGGGCATCTGACCCAAGCTGTGAACAACCTATCAGCCTGCGATGAGAGTTAGAGATCAAAGTTGAAAGGATGTTGGACTTACAGGAAAGACCTCAAAGCAAGTTTGGATCCTTGTTTTTAGTTTTTTATTTTTATTCTTTGTTTGTTTTGCTCGTTTTTGTTTGTTTTTGTTTTTAGTTTTCTTTTCTCTCTTCTTTCTGTTTATGATAATGTTTTTGTACTTGCTTTGTTTCTGTTGTTTTACTGATTTTTTTTTCTTTAGACTTCTTGTTTGTGTATGGAAACAGTACAACAATAAGGAGATTGGTTGACTTGTGTGTTTGTATGATTGTCTGTACGTTTTAGTGTTATTTTTACTCTTTACTGTCTTTATGTCTCTTTTCATTTGTTAGTCAGTACATCTGTCTGTATTCCATCTTACTCTTCTCTCTCTCTCTCCTTTCCTCTTGCCCCTCCCCTCCTTCCGTTCTATACTTTTTCTTTTTCTTATCTCATTTTGCTTTCAGGGAGCAAACCTACGCCCCCACTGCATGGACAGATTGCATAGCAGTGGAAAGTGGGTTTCAGGGAGCCATACACCTGATGGTGGATACTGAGATCTGCAGGCAGATTTTGGATCACAACTCTTCCTTCAATTAAATCTCAAAACTGCAAAAAGTATGGCCCCAACCTGCAGTCCAGCTTCAGAATTGAACAAAGCCAGAAGATCCACTTAAGGAAGAATAAGAGATTGAGCAAACAGAAGTAAAAGCAACCCCATCATCCCTGAACAGCAGAATTAAAGAAGATGGGGGAAATAATGTGGGGGGGCATCTACACAAATGAAGAAAAACCACAAGAAGAATATGGGTCTCACACAGACCCCTAGGAGATCAGACACTGAGAAAACAGACTTCAGAATGCAAACAATGATTAGCCCCAGAATGACTGGTCACATACTACAAACCCAGATATCAAGACATTAATCGAGAGAATAAAAAGAATTGAGGAGAAACAAGAGGAAAATAGGAAGGAGTTGATAACTGAGATAACAGCAGTAAAGAATACTGTGAATGAAATAAATAACAAACTGATAAGCATGGAAAGCAGAATTAGCCAAGCAGAAGAAAGAATCTTAGAGCTTGAGGACCAAAATATAGAACTAACCCAAACTGTCAAAAACATAGAAAAGAAGCTTAAAAAGACAGAACAAAACTTTCAAGAGATGAGCAATTATTTCAAGAGGCCAGACCTAAGAGTAATTGGACTTCCTGCAGCAGAAAGAGAGACAGAGACCACCCTGGAACAAACATTCCATGAAATTATTCAAGAAAACTTCCCTCATCTCATCAGTGATCCAAAAATTCAAAGACAAGAGATACAGAGAACACCTGCAAGACAACAACTGAGAAGACCAACTCCCAGACACATAATAATTCACCTAAAAAAATAAGTATAAAAGAAAAAATCCTAAAGGCAGCAAGAGAAAAAGGTCAGACTATCTACTAAGAAAGACCAATTAGAGTAGCAGCAGATTTATCTACAGAAACACTTCAGGATAGGAGAGCTTGGAGTCCAGTCTTCAAAGTTCTCAAATATAAATAATTTTAACCAAGAATAACCTACCCAGATAAGCTAGCCTACATCAGTGAGGGAGAATTAAAATCTTTCCTAGATATCCAATTCCTAAGAACTTATGCTGCCTCCAGACCACCTCTATAAGAAACACATAAGAAAGTATTAAACACAGAAAAAAAGAAAAAAAGAATGACAGCATTCTTCACAAGAGTACAGGGAAAAGATCAAAAACACACATGAATCAACCCAAAAACCAAAAGAAAGACAGCAAACAAACAGGAACAACAACTACTGTATAAGAACCTCATGACAAGGATAAACTCTCACATTTAATAATTAGCCTGAATGTGAATGAACTAAATGCACCACTGAAAAGACATAGAATGGCAAAATGGATAAAATATCATGAGCCATCAATATATTGTCTCCAAGAGACTCATCTCACCAGAAAGGAAACTCACAGACTCAAAGTAAGAGTCTGGGAAGCAAAATTTTAGGTGAACGGAACATAAAAGAAAGCAAGAGTTGCAATCTTAATATCAGACAAAATACCCTTTAAACTATCAAAAATTTAAAAAGATACATAAGGTCACTAAATAATGATAAAAGGTTCAATCCATCAACAAGAAAGCTAAATCCATCAACAAGAAAACTAAAAACAAAAACAAACAAACCATCCTAAACCTATATGCACTCAACATAGCAGCACCAACTTTCAAAAGGCAGGTTCTAGGCAAGCTTAAAAAAGATATTGACCCTAACACTATCATAACTGGGGACTTGAATACCTCAATCAAAACCATAGGCAGATCATCAAGACAAAAAAATCAGCAATGAGATCTGGAACTTCAATGTGACTCTTGACCAAATGGACTTGATTGACAGCTACAGAACACTCCACCCAACAACCACAGAATATACATTCTACTCATCACCATATGGAATGTACTCTAAGTTTAACCAAATCCTTGGCCATAAGTCAAGCATAAATAAATTTCATAAGATTGAAATTTTGCCATGCACCTTCTCAGACCACAGTAGAATAAAAACAAATATCAATACCAATAAAGCTCCTCCAAAACCCACAAAGATATGGATGCTAAACAGCATGATGCTAAGCAACTCCCAGGTCTACATGGAAATCAAAATGAGATTAAAAGATACCAGGAAACAAATGAAAATGAAGAAACATCTTACCAAAATCTCTGGGATGCCATGAAATAGCAGTAAGAGGGGAATTCATATCTCTACAAACGCACATGAAGAAAATGGAAAGATCACAAGTTAACAGCTTAAGAAGTCACCTAATGAAGCTAGAAAAGCATCAAAACTCTAATTTCAGCAGAAGAATAAGATCACCAAAATAAAAGCACATATCCAGGACATAGAAGATGAAAAGATAATACCAAAAAAAAAAAATCAATGAAATAAAAAGCTGGTTCTTTGAAAGGATAAACAAGACTGATGGTCCCCTAACTAGACTGACCAAGAAAAAGAGAGAAAAAGCCCAAATAAACTCAATCAGAAACACAAAAGATGAAGTCACATCTGACCCTGAAGAAATACAAAAGATTATCAGAGACTACTATGTACACTTGTATGGAAACAAACTTGAAAACCTAAAGTAAATGGAGTACTTTCTGACATCACACAACTTCTCCAGGTTGAAATCGAGACCCTAAATAGACCAAAAACAATCCAGGAAATTGAATACATCATAAGAAAACTACCTACAAAAAAAGCCCTGAACCAGATTTATTTCCAGCAGAATCCTACAAAACATACAAGGAGGAACTGATACAAGTCCTATTGAAAGTATTCCTGCTGGGTTCGGTGGCTCAGTCTTTAATCCCGCACCTTTGGGAGGCTGAGGTGAGTGGATTGCCTGAGCCCGTGGGTTCAAGACCTGCCTGGGCATCGAGACTTCATCTCTACAATAAATCAAAAAATCAGCCAGGCGTGGTAGCACATGCCTGTAATTCCAGCTACTTGGAAGGCTGAGGCGGAAGGATCGCCAGAGCACAGCAGGTCGAGGCTGTGGTGGCCGGGAGCGGCCACTGGACTCCAGTCTTCCAGTCTGGGCAACAGAGTGAGACTCCAACTCAAAAAAAAGAAAGGATTCCCAGTGATTGAGAAAGATGGAACTCTGCCAAAATCATTTTATGAAGCTTACATGACATTGATAACCAAGCCAGGTAAAGATTCAACAAAGAAAGAGAACTATAGGCCAATATCCTTGATGAACATAGCTGCCAAAATTCTCGACAAGATTCTAGCAAACTGGATTCAACAACATCTCAAAAATCATCAACCATGACCAAGTAGGCTTCATCACCAGGATGCAAGACTGGTTCAACATTCATAAGACCATAGACGTAATTAATACATTAACAGATGTAAAAAGAAAACCACATGATTATATCATTAGATGCAGAAAAAGCTTTTGATAAAATCTAGAACCTTTTCTTGATAAAAACCCTCGAACATCTAGGCATAGATGGAACATAACTCAAAATAGTAAGAGCCATCTACAAGAAACCCACAGTCAGCATCCTGCTAAACAGACAGAAATTTTAACCATTCCTCCTGAAAACTGGAGCAAGACAAGGATGCCCACTCTCATTCCTCCTGTTTAACATAGTTTTGGAAGTCCTAGCTAGAGCAATCAGAGAAGAGAAGGTGATCAGAGGTATCCAAATAGAGAAAGAGGAAGTCAAGTTCTCTCTCTTTGCAGATGACATGATTCTATACCTCGAAAACCCAAGAGAATCTATAAAAATGTCCTTGCACTGATAAAGGACTTTAGCAAAGTCTTGGGGTATAAAATAAATGTGCAAAAGACAATCACCATTCTATATACCAATAATGAAGAAACAAAAACCCAAATAAAAAGCACAATTCCATTCACAATAGCCACACACAAAAAGAAATACCTTGGCATCTTCCTAACCAGAGACATGAAAGACCTTTACAATGAAAACTACAAAACACTGCTCAAAGAAATCAAAGATGACACAAACAAGTGGAAAACTATTCCATATTCATGAATTGGAAGAATCAACATTGTTAAGATGTCCATTCTACCTAAGGCAATCTACAGATTTAACACAATAGCCATCAAATTACCAGAAACTTTCATCTCAGACCTATAAACTACAATATAGGAATTCATATGCAAACATAAACGACCATAAATAGCCAAAACAATCATCAGGAAAAAAAAATTATAAGGCAGAAACTATCACTCCTAGACTTTAAACTTTATTCTAAAGCTTCAATAATCAATACAACCTGGTGTTGGTACAAGAACAGGCACATAGACCAATGGAACTGAATTGAGATTCCAGAAGCAAAACTTCAGTTTCTCAACCAACTCATCTTTGACAAAGCCTCTACCACCAACCACTGGGGAGAGGAGAACCTATTCAGTAGATGGTGCTGGGAAAACTGACTGACCACATGCAGAAGATTGAAAGAGGACCCCTACCTATCCCCATACACAAAAATTAACTCTAAATGGATCAGAGACCTAAACGTAAAACCCCAAATATAAGAATCTTAGTAAATGCAGGAGACACCCTTATGGAAATTGGAATTGTCAACCAATTCCTGATCAAAACCCAAAGTGCCTATACCATAAGAGATAAGATACACAAGTGGAACGTCATTAAACTGACAAGCTTCTGCAAAGCCAAAGACACCATCAAGAGAGCAGGGAGACAGCCCAAAGACTGGGAAAAAATATTTGCCAACTCTATGTCTGACAAAGCCTTAACATCTAAGATCTACAAGGAACTAGAGCATCCTGAGAAGAAACAAACAAACAGCCCCATTACAAAGTGGGCAGAAGATTTGAATAGACACTTCTCAAAAGAAGACATACGAGCAGTCAACAGATACTTGAAAAAATGTTCAGCCTCACTAGTCATCAACGAAATGCAAATTAAAATTACACTGAGATACCACCTAACTCTAGTCAGAATGGCCATCATCAATAACTCAAAAAGTAACAGAAGCTGGAGAGGATGTGGCAAAAAGGGAGTGTAAACTAGTACAGCCTCTGTGAAAAACAGTGTGGTGATTCCTAAAAGTTCTAAAAATCGACCTTCCGTATGACCTCACAATCCCCTTACTGGGAATATACCCGGAAGAACTCAAATCACTCTATAAAAAAGATGCCTGCATATGTATGTTTATTGCAGCAGTGTGCACAATAGCAAGAAAATGGAACCAACCTGCTGCCCATCAAAAGAGGACTGGATAAAAAAAAGTGGTACATATACCCAATGGAGTATTACGCAGTCACAAAGAAGAACAAAATCATGAACTTCGCAGGAACCTGGATGGAATTAGAGTCTATAATACTGAGTGATCTTTCACAGAAACAAAGAACTGAGTATCACATGTTCTCACTCAAAAGTGGACCTTGAACAACTATCGTAATACTATAAGAAAAGGACTGACGGTACGGGAAGCTGTAGGGGGTTGGGAGGGGGAGTGGGGAGGTGGGATTGGCAATAGTGGAAATCTACCTGCGGAAGGGGGCACACCTCATTAACAAGGGTACCTGCACAATGAATATTTATATACCTAATCCTGACTTGTACCCCACAATTTTAAAATAAAAAAATTAAAAGTTAAAAAAAGTATATTTTATGGTCTTCTTTTCCTAAAGAATACTCGTTTCATTATAGCCACGGTGATGCTGATGTGAGCAGTTTAATGAGTTTCTTCCTTTCTTGACAGCAAGTCTGCAATGAGTTGCTTATCTATTTTCTCCCCATCTGTGACTGGTGTGTCTTGTTTTCAGATCTCCTGAGCTAATACTACCTTTATGTTCAAAGTGACTTACTGTTAGTGTTGTTATGAGTCATTGAAGAGAAATTCAAGTTACCTATTAAATCAGAGGACTATTTGGGGGAAAATAGGAATTTTATACCTCATTGAAGAGCTGAGTTACAAAAACATCACTTTATGTTTACTCCATTGAACTGCCTTAGGAAATGTCACGAGGGCATCAGAATTGGGCAATTCGCGACTTTCACACAGGAGGAAATTTCTTTCTTCGGCATTACTTCTATACTGTTTCAAGCAAGTAACCAAATGTCAACTGCTGTCACCATCTCCATGGAATGTTTTAATTAACCCCTGCATTGGTAAACGGCAGCCTTTCACCCACCTTCCTGGGAAGTACTTCTCTAATAGGCGATGAAATTGGCTGTTTTGTTCACCCAGCTGTCAGGGGCGCGTGCTCTGTGCAGAGCATGACTGATTCCACACAGGTGGGGTGCAGAGCTCATCGTCAGACTGCGACACATCATCCTCCTGATTTTTGTTGAGACGCTTGCCTGCCTGCCTGCCTGCTAACTTCCTGCTGGTACACACTTCCATTTTTCATTACTTTCTGGACTTCCTAGTTCCACATTCTTGTGATTGTTTTAAATAGTAGTAGTGAATAAGAAGGTCATCTTAGATGGCATTGGAGATATTGTGTGTGGGACCAATATATTTGTGCTTTCTGTTTACTTATACTTCCCTATTAGACTATGTATTTAGAACTATCAGAAACAATGTAGGTTGAGAGCAGATTTAAGTAAAAATGACTAGAATTTTATTTTTTCTATTTTCTTTTTAGCAAATTATTACTCAATTATGTACAGCTTTTCTAGACAATGTAGGGAATGTAAGAGGATCATAAGCTGTTGCCTTGGCTTTAGGGTGTGATGGAACAGGTCAATAATTGTTTAGCATTTACTGTCTACAGAGCTCTGTCAAAGGTATACAGAAGTAAAACAGTAGACAGATACAAAGGTAGTTTATGATTAAAATGACAACACTACTTGTGACTACATGTATATTACTATATATATCACTATAGTATATTATTCTATTAATATTAGTATAATATTAGTTTATTACTATACTATACTATACTATAATTAAAATTATATCCCCACATCTGACAATACTACATGTGACTGTTCAGTGAACGGCACAAATGAACAGAGTTGTGGTTATTCAGAGAGAGGAGAAAACATTGTAGGATGGAATAGGGCCCGAGAAGGAATGCCCAGAGCAGTCTTTCTAAAATGCCAATCTGATGTCAGCCCACTCATCATGGTGGCAATCCCTCCATTGGCTTTGTTTTTCTAGGCCCTACTTCTGTGACCTCATCTTTTGGCCTCTCTAGAAACTCAATGCTCCAGTAACACTGACAAATGATCTGCTTTAAAGTTCTACTTTGAGTGTCTCAGAGCAATTTCTTATGTTATTCCTTCTCTTGCCTTGCTAGTTCTTACTAATTTTCAGAGTATTTTTGAGACACTCCCTGGGTCCAACGCCTGAGTTAGGTATATCCCCAGTGTCCCATACTCACCTTGTGATGACTGCTGGAGTGTGCTCATGTTCCCCTCCATCATGAGCCACAGGGCTCCATTAGCTAAGGACCCCATTAGCCACTTGGGATCTGTGTCCAGGACAGCCTGAGGGCTAGTGGAGCAGCCCTTTGGAGACGCTATGGAATTTTCACAGCTGGAAAGAAGCAGGAGTGGTGGGTACAAGGTCAGAAGCACTGACTCTCCCCATCCTGCCATGAGGACCTTTCTTTGTATCATCATGGAAGCTCTTGAGTATTTTAATCCCCATTTTACAGAAGAAAAGACCAGTTGAGGATAAGAATGCATAATAACTAACTTGAAATCATATAACTGGTCAACTGGGGAGCTGGAATTGAAATCCAGGTCTGTTTGACACTAAAAGATTACTTGAGAAAATGTTTATTTATATATTTAAAATAACTTGATATTGATAGTTACAATAATCATCTCTAAAATTTAGGTCAGTGTTGCTAAGCACTTTGAATGGATTAACACATTAATGTACACATAAATGCTACAGAGGAGGTAACATAATTACGCTTGTCCCACAAATAAAGAAACTGAGTCTCAGATAATTTGGGCCAAAGACACCCAGGGAGTAAGGGGAACCAAGGTGCATACATCCCAGCAACCTGAAGTGAGGGTATGGGCTTCAGCGATGGGTCAATTGCTTGGAGTCTTGGATCAGCTACCAGAAGTCCAGTTTGCTGTTTACATTTTGTACAACTCTAGGTAGGTGGTGTTACCTCTCTGAGCATCTGTATTTCTGTTTTTGTGTTTTAGAGTTAAACACAAAATCTTTAACACAAACTCTAACAATAGTAATAGTAAAATAAAATTGTAAATGCAAAATAAATGTTAGTTGTTAATGCTTTTTATTGATTATGACTATAGTTAAAAGATACATTTTCATCAAAGATCAACTTTTTGTTGCCTCTTTGATATAGTACAATACTCCTTTTTTTGGTGGCTCTATTATTTGATACATTTTAAAGTAAATTTGAGGGAAAATGTTCCAATAAGTCAGAACTTGCAGAAGTCATTATTCATATTTGTTGTGAAACACATTTCAAGTGAAATTTCAGAGGCCATGGATTTTGGCCATGCAGCTAGTGGGAGAGAAATGTGACTTGTTCAGTCAGGGAATGTGCCGTCAGGTCTACATGAAGCATTACAGAGAAATCTGGATAGCAGCTGCAGATGGAAGTAACTGAGTGAGGGCCTGTGTCTTTCTCTCCCCACACCTGAATTTCTACATACATTTTGACGGGACTATTCAGTTGGTTCATCATCTTATCTGTAGCAATTTGAGTATGGGCTTCCCCTAATTCTTGACTTGACTTAGTGGGATGTGTGTTGGATTTTTATGCTTGGTCTTAGAGTTGTGTGTACCACATCAACACAAACTAGGTAGAGTGGAAAAGTCCCAGGTCAAAATTAATCTTTATTGAGCATAAAGCTCTATAAGGGCTGCCATAGTTTTAAGTGAATTTTATTTTGTTTTAATATAGAATATTACAATATATTGCCACATTAATTGGTAGAACCTTTTGAATTTGGTATCTTGAAGAGGAATACAGGCCTGAGACCCATGAGACTTTCATCTTGTTTCTGATACTGCACAGCAGAATAAACACCCTCACCTTGCTGGGCTTAGCTTTCTCATGTCTGAAATGAGTGATGTAGACTAGATTAGGGGTCAGCAAACTGCAAACTGTGGGTCAAATCCAAACCACCGCCAGTTTTGTAAACATGGCAACACAGCTGCTCTCATTTGTTTACGTGTTGTCTATGGTTCCTTTCGCATTACAGCAGTAGTGTTGAGTATCTGTAACACAAAACTGAAATATTTATGATCTGCTACTTTACAGAAAAGGAGTTTGCTGAGCCCTGGACCTGATCTTTAAGATCTTTCTAGCTCTAATTTAGAAACACAGCTCCCAATTTACTGGCTGGGTGATTTCTGGCTAAATCATTTAACCTCTCTAGATCTCAGTTTCTTTGTCTGTAAGACAGGAAAGGTAATAGAAGAAACTACATCTTAGCCTTCTTGTGTAGATTAACTGAAATAATCCATGAAAAGAGCTTAGAGTAGTCCAAGTACATCATAGAGACACATCAAAATTTAGCTGTCATCATCATCATCTTCAATAATGGTACCAACACTTTCTATTTTGTTCAAAATAACAATATACCTAAAGTCATATCATAATATACATAGTTTCATTTTTAGATAATCTGAGGCTTGGATCTCATGGAAGATTTAAAACTATTACCAGGAATCTTTAGGACTAGCTGAGATAAAGTCACTTTCACATCCTGGGCTCTTGGTTCATTGACAATTCTGTGGCATTCCTTCCATATGTATAGCAAGAGGCTCTGTAGTCTATCAAAACATAGATCTCTCTGTGTATTTTCTGTACAAATTATGCAGAGGAGTATCCAGAGTATTACGCCAGTATAAGGTCTAGTTAAGATAGAAACAAAACAAAACAAAACATTATTTTGTGGGTTTGAGCGAAGAAATGGTATATTCACCAAGCCTCTGCACTGATATTAAACCCATAAACACCTCATAGACAGGTATGGACAACATTACTTGAACAATTCAGTTGTCTCTGGGCTTATACTTGGTTGCAATGAATCTTACCACCCTCTACAGTTAAGTTTCATTGCCCCCAAGCACAAAGAGGAGCAGTAGTGAGACTCTTCTTGGTTCTATTTCAGCTTCTTTGAGCAAACACAAGCAGGGATCTCTCAGGGGTAGAACTGTTCCCCTGATTCAAGAACCCAGGCATGTGGCAACTCCAATATTTTCCTCTGTGTGCCTGAGGTTTGTAGAGAGGCTACGACTGCTCCAGGAGACTTAGAAAAAAAGCACATCTGTTCCCACAGAGGAAAGCAGGATCCTCCCCTGATTTCCTCCCATGGCAGGGAAAACTGCTAGATGTTAGTCAAGGCTCATCTCTAGAGCCGTGCTGTGTCTGCCACTGCCAGAGCCACTGTTTGCATCAGAGCAGATGCCTGAGATTTTTCCCCAAGCAGCAAAAAGATAATGAGCTCAGATACAAATGAAGCACAATATCCAATAGATGATGTTATATCAGTGCTACTCAGTTATAAGGCTGTAAAATAATGAATTCCATTGTGGTGAATGTCAATATTTTGCACTAAAGGTTCAAAAACCCTCAGCATTTGAAGTGTTTCAAACCATAGGGAATAAAATAGAAGTTACTAGTAGCTTGTCTTTGCAAAGAGGAAGTGGGAATTGAGACAAAGAGGTCAGGCCATTGGGACTGCTGAAGCAGCCGGTCTTATGTGCCTGAATTTTAGTTCCATGTTCAATTTTAATCAGACAAAACAAGTTATTTAAATGTGAGTCAATAGCATTATTTTCTTAATTGCTTCTAAATTATTTTTTTCTCCCAAATGCTCTTATTTGATGTCACGTTGAATCATGGTTTTGTTTTCTGGAAATATATTTATGCAGACAGCTCACCATAGTGGCATAAATGTTTCTGTGAGCACAAACTCTGGATTTCTAGATGTATGCATACATTTAATGTTCTTATATAGAATATGGTCTCCTTCTGGTTGAATGAGCACTGTGGTATTTTGCTAGATGAAGAGAGACTGGAGGCGATTCACATATGAATAGAAGAAGTGTGATCCATCAAGCTCTTGGTCTAATCTCAGATCTGCAGTGGGTATTCCTTCAAATGCCTTTTGCCCTCTTCTCTGCTATTGTGGCCAATCTGCATAATGGTGAAGGGCTAGGCACTAGACCCTGGGGCAATACAATAAAAAAGCAAACAAAACAAAGCCCCAAAGAAGTTACAGAAGGATGAAGTCATGGAATATTCACTGGGTTTGAGAATCATTTTTTAAATTCTTTCTAATGATAACTTTCTCACTTACTCATTTACTCAACAAAATTTTACTATGACCTCTTTTCATTCTGACATTGTACTGATCACTGGTGATACAGGGAATATGAAAGATCCATTTCCTTGTCCTTGAAGATTACACAGGTCAGGAGCAAAAGTAGTTGTGGAGACAGATACTTGCTAAGTGAAGAAAGAAGAAAGTCTCAAGACTGAAATAAGCTTTTTGTACAAGAACTTTTCAATGGGTGATAGAATGTCATTTCAGTGCCTCCTCTCTCTTTTCCTGCCTTCACTGCCACATACACAATAACTCTGTTATTTCTTTCTGATAACTGATTCTGCCATGAAAGTTGTATGTCTCTAGCTTCTACCATAAGAGTTTTACTGCTTCAGCTGACAGCTTTACATACACAAATGCTGTATATTTAAGTGTATGTGTTTAAGAGAAAGAGAGCGAAAGATGCCTTAGGTTATTACATTACTTTTAATAATGCGTAAGTTTCAACTCCTTTCTCAAAATAGGCCTAAATAAGAAAGCAGGGAAGAGAGCAGAAATATATACCTCTGGGAAAGCTCTGATGAAGAGATGAAACTCTTCTCCAAAACTTGGTCTGGGATTTCTACAACTATTTACAGCCTGCTCTTTACTTCTTAGTTCCCAGGATTTTATCTTGAACAAATGAGGGCTCTGAAGAAACCTTTCTTCTCATCTTTCAAGTCTCATTCCCAGCACAAGATGCATATTCTGGAGGATGAACCTATTGACTCACCCATATCAGTCAACTTTCAGTCCTGAACATTGCTGTATAACTTTCCATGGTTTAGTCCCCTTCTCTTCCAGCTTTAGTGTCAAAGGCAAATAGCAGCTCGTGTGTCATTCCTACATTTCCACGAAACCAAACCATACAATAAGTCAAGTTGTCCTTCCAAGCCAAGCAGCTACCCATGCAATGTTGGTCAAGACCGGCCCAAGCAGAACTTTGATCCTGGAATATTGTCACAGTTTCCTAGCCTAGATGCTACTCTCCAGGCTGGGTTCAACAGGCCACTTCCTGCACACAACTGTGTTCAGGAGACCAGACCTAGAACTCCATGGACATGGTTACTAATCCATCTTTTTCCTGATATTTTTATGAGCAGTTCTAGAGATAGAGCTCACATATGCGTGATTGCCTCAGTGTAATATCCCAGTTGGCTCTGTACATAATAGCGGCACCAGAGAAAAATCAAATTCTACTGGAAGCAGGATATTGTGGCCCAGATGCATGGCTTGCAATAGGCATTGCTCTGAGATGAATAGCATGGGTATGTTGCTTCATTATGCTTACTCAGAGTCACAGAGCAATCTTATTTATGTATTTATTTGGAGTTTCTTTCATTTGGGATGTGAGTGGCAACAGTTTTTTCCATCATAATACTAAGAAAGAAACATGAATCTCTTTGAGAGTGGCACATCACAGTGGCACATCGCAATATGCACATCACAGTGACAATTCTCTCTCTCCATGACCTCTGGAGGCTGTTATTAGAACATAGCTGCTTTCTTCAGTCACTTATGTGCATGAGAGATAAAGTGGAACAACTTTTTGCTGTTGTAGATTGTGACCATTAGTTCCTGGAGTACATGCTACCTTATGCCTCAAGTGAATCATGTGACTGTACCTGCAGCTGTCTGTCCTCTGAACTTCTTCATAATAATGCATAGTTCCAGGCCTTAGGCTGAGGTACTCAGAGAGGAAAGGGCAGAATGAGTTTTGAAATACCTGTGGCTTCTGATACAGGTACTTTTTAATGTTTGAGAATTCCAGGTGTTAGTAGTTGCAATTTTACTGAATCTACCCAAAAATGTAGTTGACGTTAGTGGATGATTAAAGTTAGAAACATGGCAATTCATCTCAAAGGGAAATCACAAGAAGGAGGAGAAATAAATCAAAAGTCATAATAAATAATGTATTTAAAAGTTTTTAGGCTTCCATAAGTTTTCAATATTGCAAATTTTAAAAAGCTAATGATTTTATCCCTTAATGGTATTTAAATTACAAGATTTTCTCTAAGTAGAAAGTTGCAACCATTAATGATAAGAACAAAATGTCTGGTACAAATAGAGAACTATGTAGCTTAATTTTGTGGGGTTTTTTTGAGTGAAGGAGTTTGAACAAAAACAGTTAAGGGTATTTGACAACCCGTACATTATAAAATACACGTGGGAATAAGTTAGACTTCCCCTCATAAAGGTATCTTGGGACAATTATTTGCAAGTCAATTTTTGAAGGCTTAGAAATACTTCTTTCTGATTTGGATCTTTCTAGAAGCAACACTTCTGTTAATCATTTGAAGTAGCTGTGAATATTGCTTCATAATATCTAGTTTAGTGTGGTTGTTGCTTCTAAGAGTTCACCACAGGTACACAAACTGGGCTTTGCTTTAAAGGAAGCTAGTTCTTCCCTCAGGCCCAAGCTTTTCCAAATGAGCATACTCTTCTTTTCACCTGCATTTTCTATTTGACTCTTTTTTTCTTTCTCTTAATGCCTGGTAATCAACCTTGCTACTAGTTCAACTGTTAAAGTCCTTTCGGCTGTCTCCACTCATGACCTCTTCTTTCTTTCTTTTTTTTTTTTTTTTTAATTGGAGTCTCACTCTGTCACCCAGACTGTAGTGCAGTGGTGCGGTGGCCGCTCCCGGCCACCACAGCCTCAACCTGCTGAACTCAGGCGATTCTTCCGCCTCAGCCCTCTAAGTAGCTGGAACTACAGGAGCGCGCTACCATGTCCGGCTAATTTTTTTTAAATTTATTGTAGAGATGAGGTCAGAGAGTTGCCCAGGCGGATGTCGAACCCGCGGGCTCAGGCAATCCACTCACTTCAGCCTCCCAAAGGCACGGGATTACAGGCTGAGTCACCGAGCCCGGCTATGACCTCTACTTTCAAGTAAACATTTCCTTTCTTATTTTATCTTGATACTCTCCCAAAAGAGATGGCATGTACTGGAGTAGAAGTACAGGTCAAAGCCATGGGCTGAGGATCACTGAATTCAAATTCCTGTGCTGCAGCTTCCTATGTCCATGACTTTGAAGAGTATGTGTTACTGTTTCCTCATCTATAAAACAGATGTAAAATTCTTCCTTAGGTTTGTGAGGATTAAATGATAGAATAAATGCACATAAAGCTCTTGGCTCCATGTCTGAAAGAGAATAAGAACGTGATCAGGAATAGTAATATTAGATATCTTTACTGCTCTTGCTATTGTCATAGATGGTCTGAGTTCCAAGGTATTTTTTTTTCATATTCTTGTACCTGCTCTACCCCAGCCTAGCTGATGTGACCTCATCAGATAGCCTCTAAATCCACATTCCCTAGGATGGATCCCGGCAATATCATATCCATCTTGAATCTCCTCACTTGGTAAAATTTTACCTTTGGAGGAAAACTCCAGCCCAGCGACTCAGCAAGATCCAGGTGTAGCAGCAAATCCTGTATCCCTAGAGTGAGTAGACATGTCAGAGGTGTGGCTGGTTCACCCTGTCTCAATGTTTTGCTCAGTGTAATCTAAGCTGTTAAGAAACTGTTCCCAACTTTCTAAGCCCTACTCACCTCCTGCAAAACCCACATACCCACACTGAAACATTAGCACTGTGAGCTTTATTCTCAGATGCTGGTCTTTGAGCATTGAGTATGCTCTGGAGGATAGCCTGGTTCTAAAATCAGAGGGTGGAGCCTGGGGATGAGGCCTATTTTACAGCTTGCTGTGAGATAAACAAATAAAAAACGATAGCACCCTTTCATTAATTTCTTTGTCGATCTCCCAGTCTCATTTCCGTCTAACATCTTTTCTCATTAATTTTAATCGGGCCAACATATTGCCTTTACTTCAAAAGGCTCCATTTATGGTGAGTGTATTTTTATAGAAGTACTACTCCCCCTGTATCTCAATAGCTAAGCTTTCAAAACCTCTCAGGATTTGAGGGGAGCCTTCTAGACAGTACTTCAGCAAAGCTTTGCACCACCCCACGAGGATTCCAGAGTCTAAACAAAGACACAGAAACATCAATTAGTAAGCTATGGTTTCTTCCCCCCTCACAAAATTTGGAGAAGAGCTTCTTCTCATTTTCTAGTTAACAGATCTTTTATAATCAGTAAGTCATACAGAAGGGAGAAAGAGGTGAATTTCTCATGTTCATACTTCTGAGTTAAGTGCTATTGAGTGTCTTAGTCTATTTTGTGCTACTATAGCAGGATACCTGAAACTGGATAATTTATAAAGAACAGAGATTTATTTCTTACAGTCCTGAAGGTTGAGAAGTCCAAGATCAAGGACCCTGCATTTGGCGAGGGTCTTCTTGTTGTACCAACGCATGGCAAAAGGTGAAAGGGCAAGAAAGCATACAAAAAGAGAGGGGTGGGAAGGGAATTAATTTATCCTTTAATCAGGAACCCACTCCTGCCATCACTAACCCACTCCCATTATGACAGTATTAATCAGTTCATGAGGGCAGAGCTCTCATGACTTATTCACCTCTTAAAGATCCCTGCCCCTCCACATCTTTGCATTGGAGAGTAAGTTCCCAACACATGCTTTTTGGGGGACAGATTCAACTTATAGAATTCTTCCCTTGCCTTCTAGAATTCATATTTTTCCTATATGCAAAATATCTTCATTTCATCTCAATAACTGCAACTGTCTTAATTAGTGCAGCATCAAATCAAAAGTCCAAAGTAAAGAATCTCATCTACCTCAGATATGGATGAGACTCAAAGCACAATTCATCCTAAAGAAAATTGCCTTCTAATTGTGAACCTGTGAGATCAAAACAAGTCACATGATTTCAAAATATAATGGTGGGACAGACGTAGGATAGACATTTCCATTCCACTAGGGAGAAATAGGCAGGAAAAAAGGGGTAATTTGTCCCAAGTAAGCCCAAAATCCAACAAAGAACAACATAAGTCTTAAAGCTGGAGAATAATCTTCTTTGACTCCATGTCCCACATCCTGGATATACTGGGGTAGGAGGTAGTACACCAAGTTTCCAGGCAGCCCGGTTTTTATGATTTGGCTGGATTCAGTCCACTCAGCAACTCTCACAGGTTGGAGGTCTGTACCTGCAGTTCTCTTAGGCTAGAGAGGTGCATGCTAGTGGACCTACAGTAGTCTCAGGGGCTGCTCCACCCCCATGACTCTACTAGGCATTGCCTAGTGAGAACTTTCAGCAGTGACTTCACTCCTACGGCTTCACTGACATTGCCATAATAGGGGATCTCTGTAGTGGTACCACGCCTGTGACAAGTCTCTGCTTAGGATCCCAGACTGACCATGACATCCTTTGAAATCTGAGTGAAGGAAGGCATGGCATTGCAGCTCTCAAATTCTTCATGCTTGCAGAATTAGTACCACATGGATGTCACCAAGATTTTCAACTTGTGCCTTCCAGAGTAGCAGGTGAGATAGCACATGCGCCCCACCTGAACCATTGCTGAGCAACTGAGGGATGTTGGGCCAGCATGTGGGGACCAGAGTCTTAAGGTGACACAGGACAGGGAAGACTGAGGTCTTCTCTGGAAATCTTGGTCTCAAGGTTCTAGCTTACCTCGAAGATACCTGAGATGCCTTTGGGGTCATTCTCCCATTGTCTTGATGAACAGAACCTGGCTTCCTTCAATCCATTTTTGTGTCTTAAAAAAATTGCTTGGCCACTCCCTTAATATTTTTGCCCAGTCATGCCTATTTATTCTTTAATAGAGAGGCTGAGAATTTTCCAAATTACTCCTTCCCTGCTTCCCTTTTAATTATAAATTCTGTTTTACATCATTTCTCTCTTCTCTCATTTTGCTGTAAGAACACCCCCCCCCAAAGTCATGTAGCACCTTGAATGCCTTGTTACTTACATATTTCTTCAGCCAGATATCCTAATTCATCATTCTTGAATTCTGCCTTCTACAAAGTCCTAGGACATGGACATGGACACAATTCTGCCAAGTTCTTTGCAAAAGTAAAACAAGAATGAATTTTATTTCAATTTTTAGTATCTTGTTTCTCCTAATTTCCATCTGATATCTCATCAGAATGATCTTTATTGTCCATATTTCTACCAGCATTTTTATTATGACCACTTCAGTAATCCCTAAGAAGATTTAGGCTCTCACTACAGTCCTGTTCTTAATCTGAGTCCTCACCAGAATTACTTTTAATTCACCACTCACAATATTCTAGGCCTTTTCTATCTTACTTCTTCCAATTTTTCCAGTCTCTACTCCCATTATCTAGTTCCAAAGCCAATTTCACATTTTTAAGGGCTTGTTATAGCAACAGCCCCCACTTCTGGTACTAATTTTCTGTCTCATTCCATTCTGTGTTGCTATAACAGAATACCTGAGTCTGCATAACTTACAAAGAACAGAAATGTATTTCTTACAGTTTTGGAGGCTAGGAAGTCTAAGGTCAAGGAACCTGATATGGTGAGGGCCTTCTTGTTATGTCATCCCATGGTAGAAGGTAAAGGGCAAGAAAGCATAAAGAAGAGACAAAGAAGGGGGGCAAACTCTTCGTTTTTTTTTCCCAGAAATCTATCCCCATGATAACAAACTAACACCCCAACAGCAGTATTAATCTACTAATGAGAGCAGAGCCCCTCATGACCAAATCACCTGTTATAGGTTCCACTTTTCAGCGCTGTTACATTGGGTATTGCGTTTCCAACACATGAACTTCAGGAGTCACATTCAAACAACAGCAACAAGATATCCTTCTAACCTGGATTAAACACCAGCGTACTACAACAGGCTAGTGGCCAAGAGAAGCAGTAAATATAATTATAAAGGTTTAAACATGCCTTAGAAAAGACTAAAGACTGAAGTCCCTGGGCCACTTCAGGCCCTGGATTCAGGCACATCTGGAAATCTCATGCATTGTTCATACTACCTTTGAATCACATTATCAATTAATGCAGACAAAAGTACACAATGTGCTTCACACTCTTGAATGCAGCCATAGCTACCATAAATGTTTTCTATTACTTTCATTTACTTCAACTATCAACATGGTTTAATTAAAGAGATAAGAGTTTGTTTTCTCTGAATGCTATTTCCTATCATAGACAATGATTGAAATAAAATATCATGGCTGCTACTTGACCTGAATCTACTTTTAAACAGTCATACTAAATTTCTGAAAATGTAAACTGAGGTGCCTTCCAAATTTAGCTTTCCCTATTGAACTGGGAACAGTCTGACTTTGCCGTTGCTATTAATATACATCTGTTAATCTGAGCAATATTGTATATTGCTTTAAGTTCTTATCCAAGAGAGTAGAAATCCTTTGTAACTTACTCCTTTGATTTTTTTGGCATTTTGACATTTTGCAGATGAACAATTGTTCAATATGTAAAGTCTAAATGGCTCTTTTTATTCAATAAATATTGTATTATTGAATGAATTACAAAGAGGCAGTATCTTTTGCACATTAACTTTGAATCTGTTGCTTAGAGCAAAATTCTGATTTTCTTTCAGATGCTAATAACACACTGTCTAGGCAAAGTAAAGTCATTTTATAAAAGGAATGGGCAAGACTTGGTTTATTTTCACTATTTATTGTGCTTAATAATGGTTTCTTATAGTAACAGAGTAACTTTTTTCCTTATTTTTCATTATGGTAAGTTAAACTCAGTTGATGTTTTTCTGTCTTTGGTAAGTTAAAATATTATTGATTATAAAATAATTAAGTGAAGAATAGAATTCTCTTCTGATGACTCGTGCTAATTGTTGATAGTTGTTTTTTCTTACAAAGAGAATGAAAGGAAATATTACAATAATGTTATCATCACAGATATACATAATATAAATTAGGCAATGTAATACAGAGATTATTGGATTTGGGGTAGATAGACCTACCTGTCTGCTTCCTACATGAATTTGGAGATATTTACCTATTAGGTGGGTGATACTGAGTAAGTCACTGTAGCCTCTTGTAATCTCAGTTTTCTCATCTGTAAAATGTAGATAAAACTCTGCATTGTCAACATCCTAGATTTGTTGTAAGATGAAACCAATGCGAATAGGTTTGTAAAAGTTAACAATAATTTCAATATACATGAAAATTAATATTATCAAAATATGGCTCCTACATTGTCGGAAATACTTGGAAGATAGTTTCCTAAATTTAATTATATAATTCTTAATAATTAACTTTTTAAAGCAATTTGATGTAGTCTAATGTAGGATTTCTGAAACTTGAGTTAATTTTCTTATTTTTCTGCTGAAACCTTAGACATGTCTACATTTCAATGTTTTCATCTTTTATTCCAGTAAAATTAGTTCTTTTTTTTTTCTTTGACTGAACTATGGTCACTACAGTAGGTTTTGAGAGATGAAATAAGAAGAAATCTGAATCTGTTAGTCATGAATTTTAATAGTTTAGAAAAAGAAATACTGATAAATGTGATGGCAGTTAATGAAAGAGCGTCTGATCATCTGGAGTTGGTAGTAGAAAACAACTTTCTCCATTGAAAGTACTGGTTATAGAGAAAAATTACTGACAAGTGAAGATAATTTTCAAATTACACTTGGCATATCAGCAAGATTCAAGTCTTAAAAACTGACATCACTGTGGGTATTTCAAGAGTGGGAATTTAATACAGGGAGGTGATTACACAGGTGTTAAAGAAATAAAAGAGAAAAATGAAACACCAAGGAAATACACAAAAGACAACTGTGGGAAGTACCACCTGAGGGAACAAAGAAGGACAGAACTGCCAGAACCAGCAGCTTTGAGCAACTGGAGTTTACACCTCTGAGGAGGTGGGCACAGTTGCTGGGGGTAAGTTACAGACAGCAATGTAGGACTAGTTCTGAGACTACTGAAAGAATCTGGAGGCAGATGGAACCTCCGCCACTGGAATAAAGTGAACTACTAAGAGAATGCTGACAGAAATAGCAAGAAAATGGGGTGAGGGAGTTCCTTCACCCCTCCTGCTTTCAATTATCTGTCTAGTGTTCCCAATTGGTGGAAATCTATAGAAAACCTATTAGCAAAGGAGAAACGCAGTTTTCAGAGTCCCGAACTCCAACATCACAAAACAGTCTGGAAGGGGGGGACCTGGAAAGGTGAGAGATGGTAGCTTAATAGCAAGTCCACATGGTCTTAGAGAGAGAATGTAATAGTCTTGGGCCTGTAATATGTCTTTGCAAGGGTTACTGGAGTTCACCCATTTTCTTCTTATTGTGGCAGTGGTGACAACTCTCCGCACAATGTGCCAAATCAAATATGATTCAGCCTTGAAGCCTCAAATATAACTAACTAAATAAATAGTAAAATAAAATAAAGTAAAATAACTAACTAAATAAATAGCAATTTCCCTCCCCTGACTTCCTTTTGGTCTTGATCTCTCAGGAGACTGTAGAAAATGCAAGAGAAGGACAGATAAATTAGAAAAACACTTTAGGTTGGCTTTTCTACTTTTCTGCTTCATGCCTTAGTTTCAAGTTGGTGTGGTCTTAAAAATAAAGGAATTTCAGAACTAGAAGTGACCAAAAGTTCTAGACCATTCATGCTTTTAGATGAAGAAACTGATGGCGGAAGAAGTGAAGTGACTTGCTAAAGCATATATTTAGTAACAGTGTTGATACTGGTTTTTAGGTTTCCTAATTACCAGGTCTGATTCATTCTGCCACACCATGCTGCCTGCTAGGATTAGTTATTCCATGCACTTTTGTTAACAATATGTATGTTCATTGACTTTAGGCATTACTGTAAAGTCATAAACAACTGCATTATGATCAGTACCATGACTTAATCATTACTTGCTATCATTTCCAAAGAAGATACCAAATTTAGACCTATGTCTTTTTGTCAATACGTAGCATTACTTTTGACTATAATTACTACTAGATTTCAGGTTTCCATTGTTAGCAGAATAATACGTTGTGTAACCAGTTGGGAAAGCAATGCTCATTGCTACTAGAGATGAATATGAGATATAACTTTGGTAAACTAGGGCTGGATAGTCAAACATTTTGTTGCTGTCCCAAATATTACAAATAATATCATCAGACCTTTTCACACTTTACAAAATATTGCCTAAAATTATTGCATGCATGGATATTTTGTGAGTAGTTGTTAAATAATATATTTAAAATAATGTGTTGCCCTTTTCTTCCAGCAAATGCAAATTATGATGGTTAATTTTATGTGTCAGCTTGACTAGGCTAAGGGGTATCCAGACAGCTGGGAACACATTATTTTGGGATGGGTATGTGAAGGCATTTCTGGAAGGAACGAGCATCTGAATCAATAGACTGAGTAAAGAAGATCCTCCCTCATCACCGTGGGCAGGCATCATCCAAACCTTTGAGAACCTAGATAGACCAAAAATATGGGAGAAGGGCAGATTCTCTTTCTCTCTTCTTAAGCTGGGACATCAGAGCTCCTCATTTCCTGGCTTTTGGACTTTGGAACTTTTACCAGTAAACCCCACCACCACCACCCTCACCCTCATTCTCAGTCTGAAAGTTACCATTGGCTCTCCTAGAAGCCTTCAGATTTAGGCTAATTACACTTTCCTGGCTGCCAGCTAATAGATGGAATATCATGAGATTTCTTACCCTCTATATCCATGTGAGCCAATTTCCATAATGAATATCCTTTCACATATCTCTCTCTCTCTCTATCCTATTGATTATTTTAGCTGAAGAACCCTGACTATAGACATACTTTTGTAAGTCACCATAAAGAATAGAGGAAATCTTTATGAACTCAATATGTTACAAAAATAGTAATTACATTTTAAAATTTGGTTTTCCAGTTCTTTAATTCCTTATAATTAAATTCAATAAATTCTTATTAATCACATTATTACTAAGCTTTAATAATTATTACCAAAACAATGCTGAAATATGAGCAAAATTGTCTTGACCTTGACATATAAAGCAGTTTCAAAAATCCTCCACACTCAATTCCTATTTGTTATGCAAGAATTCTTGCTTAAAATTACTCATCCTCAACTACAGCCTTCTTTGCCAGCCTGAACATAGAAGGTGCAATGATCAGCTTCAGAAATTTTTTTTTAATTTTTAATTTTAAAGATGTGGGGTACAATTCAGGGTTAAGTATACAAGTGTTAATTATGCGAGTACTCTTGTTGATGAGGTGTGCCCCACCTCCCCTGGCAGTTTCCCACAACAGCCAATCCCACCCCACATGCCTGGTAGTTTCTCAATTCTGCCAGTCCCTTTCTTATAGTATTGTGATAATTGTTCAAGGTCCTCTGATAAGTGAGAGCATATGGTACTCTGTTTTTGTTTCTGTGATAGATCACTGAGTATGATAGACTCTAAATCCATCCAAGTTGCTGCAAAGTACATATATTTGTCCTTCTTTGTGGCTGCATAATATTCCATAAAGTATGTACCACATTTTTTTAATACAGTCTGACTTCAATGGGCAGCATGGTTGGTTCCATGTTTTTGCTATTGTGACTAGAACTACAACAAACGTGTGTGCAGGTGTCTTTTTGGTAGAATGACTTGAATTCCTCTGAGTATGTTCCCAATAGGGGGATTGCTGGGTCATATGGAAGGTCAATTTCTACCTCTTTCGGAAATCACCACATTGTCTTCCAAAGATGTTGCACTAGTTTGCATTCCCGCCAGTAATGTAGAAGTGTTCTCTTTTTCTCCGCATCCTCGCCAGCAACTGACAATAGTGTTGGCCTTGGAACTGTGTGTTGAAACAAAGGAGAACAGCATTTGTATCAGGAAGGTGAAATAGTATTGAATTCAAGGAATTGTAGTGGTGGCATGGAGGTCCAGCAGAGATGTGTACTACAAACAGAATATGAAACACATGAGCAAGATGTAGGCTAAAGATGAAGATGTGACAGTTAATATTGTTGTTAAAATCATGGGATAAATCCAATCGCCAAGGGAGAATGAAAAATAAGTTAAAGATTGGATGCTGAGAGCCACTAACATCCTGGCTAACAGAGAAAGAAAAGACAGCTTGGAGATTTATGAAGAATGGTCACAGCCAGACACCAAGAATGTAAGATATGTTTGTGGGTAGAACTGGGGAGTTCAGAAATTATTTCAAACAACTCTGGTCTGTTATTATATAGCGCAGGACACCTGAAATGCTATAGCCCAGCAACATAGGGAGAGAAGCGGAGGCCAAAGATTCCCTTACCAAAGCTGGAGAAAAGCTGGAAGGATCGACCCAGCTGTCATAGCCAGTTCTACAGAAGATGGACGGGCATGTCAAAAATAGAATATGAAGAATACGATATTCTCTATGCTAGTTCTGGAAATTCAATCTGTGAGATTGGTAAAGCCAAAAAAGAAGAAAAGTCTTGATATCAGTAAATATTTGAGAGTCAAATGTTCTAGTGATTATTCTTGAGACTTTTATTCATGTGGGGCAAAACCCCAGCAGAGAACCAGGAACACAGGAACAGGCTGTAACTCTGGGGGACTTTGCAAAAGCTGAACAAGACCCTAGCACCTCAGTCAATGAGCTAGGTTTCCTGAAAGAGCCTCAGTTTTGGACAAAAGAGTCAGGGAGAACACAGGCAACTGATCAGCAGTAGGAGGTCTGAAGCCCAGTTTTAATGACAGTCCTGTGTGGGAAAAGGAGGGCTCAAACTTATGTTGTCTGAATGCTCAGTGCAAAACTGTGAGTATTTTTTTTAATGTAGACTTCACCAGTAAGTTTCTAAAAAACAAATTTACTGCAATTCAGTTAATTAACAAATTGATAGTATA
Organism: Carlito syrichta; assembly: GCF_000164805.1. Classification (NCBI taxonomy): domain Eukaryota; kingdom Metazoa; phylum Chordata; class Mammalia; order Primates; family Tarsiidae; genus Carlito; species Carlito syrichta. Next base: position 3,870 of record NW_007233480.1, on the reverse strand, counting down.
GCATTTTGATACCACCAAACTTACTGACATATGACTTTTATACTTCTACTTTAGTCCAAAAACTATTTATTTAAGAAAGACACATGTAAGGGAAATAAGCAGAAAGGCTTAAATAAAATGATTACATTCATGAAGGTAGAAGATGTTGTATACTACTTTTTTTTACATATAATTTTCTTAATTATCCTTAGAGATACCAGGTTTACACTCAGAAAAAAAGATAATGCTAGTTCAAGAGAGAATTTTTTTTAAGAAAATATAACTTATTAAATGTATTCAAGTAGATTACTTTATGACAAACCATTTTGATTCAAAATTTTGGCAATTAAAGTCAGATGGTTTAGCGTAAGGAGAAAATGAGCTATTTTTAAAAAGTTTTTTAAAGCCAAACAAATGAGCTTACTCTTTGAGCAAGGAAGCCCTCAGGTACAATGAGAACACTTTGAAGCCAATCAGTTTACATCAGAAGGAGTGTTGACTAAGGCTGTCCTAAAAGGAAAGAGAAAAATTGCTGATTTTATCTTGCCTGTTATATCCCTAGCAAATATAAACATTACCATCAAGTTTTCTCAGGTGGATTAGGAAAACTGTGTCTTTTTATTTAAATTTCAAAAAGGAAACCACCACCCTTCTCCCTCAAAAGTAAATTCTTTGCCAGAATAAGCAAAACCAAGGGTGTATGAGAAAAAGTACAGTGTAAATCATTAAAATAATCTGTGGAATAATGACATGTGATTTTGCTTATAAAGATTTTTATTTTGTGCAATTGAAGAAAACCTATAAATATATTTTGAGGTAAAAAAATATGAAGTCTGTGAAGCAAAGACATATCCCTTAACTGTTATCTGTCTGTCTTCTTTCTGTCTTATTGTACTCATGTCTGCTATGTACTCATGGAAAAAAATGTCCTTTGAGTCACATTTTACTTTATATGTTAGGTTAAAAATAAGAAAATAAAAATATCAGTAACTACACGAGGAACAACTGTATTGTTTTATTGTAGCAAAGCTCTCTTCAGTCTCAGTGGTTCAAGGACCAAGGGTTCTTCCATTAAAAACTTCTGTCTTTTTTGCTGGTGTTGAACTGAGCAGTGGTTCTTTGCTTCATCTTTACTCAGAATTCAAGCCCTAACAATGTTATTTTATTAAGAATTGAAAACACAGTATCATTCTACATTGTTGGCAATAGCTTCATTCACTCTTGCATGCATTTGTTCAAACATTATTTATTGAATGTATTACAATGAGCTACCCTTCAAGGTGCCAAAGGTACAGCAGAGAACATAACAGAAAGAAGAAAAAAAGCCCTTCAATAAAGTTTTTTATTCTGGGGAGAAGATAAATAATACATAAAATAAGTAAATTTAAAAGTATATAAGAACTTAGTAAGTACCTTGGAAAGCACTAAATTGAGATTAGAAGATAAGAGTTTTTAGGGATTGAGAGGGCCCAGGGACTGGCTCTAGTTTTAAATAGAGATATCTGGAAAGGCTTGATAGAGAACATTTGATTAAAGAAAGAGATAAATAAACTAACAAAAACCAAAAATCTATACAGATAGCTGAAGAAATAGCAAAGCTTCTGAAATGAGTGTTCCATATGTATCTGAAAAACAGCTAACTGGAATGGAGTTTGGGGCAAATGTAAGAATACGAGACCAAGAAATAAGGTAGATCATGTACATGTTTATGTATAAATTGGGGGGACAATGGCAAAAATAGGAAAGCTAGTTAGGAGGCCACTGCAGCAATCCAGGGACAGATGATTGTGCTAGGGAGAGAGGTAGTGAGATGTTGGGTAAAGGATGTGCTTGACAGTAGGAGCCAACAAGATGTCCTGATGGATCAGATACAGGATGAAGCAAGGTATTTGTCATAAGCAGCTGGAAGAAAGGAACTGAGATTTACTAAAATGAGGAAAACTGAGTGGAGCACTTCAGAAAAGGGAGAGACATCAGAAATTTAATTTGGGGTCATGATAGGTTTGGAAACTCGACTAAACAAACAAGTGGAGATGTGGAATAATTCATTTGGATATACGCCTCTGGAATTTAAAGGTGGAGTACAAAATGAACATATAAACTGTTATCAATATTTGCATGATATTTCAAGGCAACCAAAAATGTGGATTTAGATAAAGAGAAGTGTCCAAGAACCATGGAACTTGGCCATTTAGAATTTATATTGTTCAAAGCAATGGAGGCTAAGGAGAAGTGGTCAGTGAAGTAAAGGTAAATATGGAAGCCAATGAAGATAACTTGCAGAAGAGGGAATGATCGGTCATCAAGTGCTACCAAGAGCTCATGTAAGGTGAAGATGGAGAACTGACTGTTGAACTTAGTAACATTTCAACTTCCACTTGAAAATAATTGCTCCAGATCTCAAAAACCAGATGTTTTGCTTAAATAGCCCTATTTGACCATTCCCAGGTTTCCATGACATGAGAATGCTGTGGTAGCATATTTTAGGAATGGTTAGAGTATTTTAGTTGCACATGAGAAAAAAACCTGTTTTCTCAAAGTCAGATGTTTCCTGGTAAATTGTCTCTGTTTTTATTTTGTTATAGCTTTGTGAAGTATACAATTAATGTAAAATATACCAGGTAAAGAGGGTACAATTTAAGGGGTCTTGCCATATACCTAATGTATATGGAACTATCACTACAGTCAACATAAGGGGCATATCTATTGCCCCCAAATGTTTTCTCAGATCCGTTTGTGGTCTATCCTCCTGCTATACCTAGCAATCAGTGGCACCACAGATCCAAATATTTACCATTTCCAGGGATCGCAATTTCTTTGTGTATATCTGACATCAGTTTTCTTCTAGCCTGAAGAACTTTCTTTAACATTCCTTGTAATACCTGTCTGTTGGAGACCCACAATTTCGACTGTGGTTTCTCTGAAAAGTCTTTTCTTACTTTTCCTTTTTGAAGGATATTTTCACTAAGTATTGCATTCTAATGGACAGTTCTGTTTTTCTTTCAACACATTAAGAATTGTGTCTTGGCTTGCATTATCTTTGAGAAGTCGCTGATCATTCTTCTGTTTATTGCTTTCTATACTATGTGCCCTTTTTCTTTGGCTGCTCTTGAGATTTTCTCTTTATCACTGGATTTCAACAATTTGCTCATGGTATGTGTTTTGTTGTGTCTTTTGATACTCATCCTACTTAGGGTTCTTTGAGCTTCTTTGGCCAGTGAGTTTATATTTTTCACCAAATATGAAAATATTTCTGTCAGTGTTTCTTCAAATATTTTACCGACACTCTGGCACTAACATTGCATATATGTTAGAATGCTGGATATTATCTCACATGTCACTGATAGTCTATTTTGTATATCTTTCTTTTCGCTTTCTATGCTATTTCTCCCTTTCCTATTACTACGCATTTAAGTTTACTGATCTGTTCTTCTGTAGTACATAATATGCTGTATATTCAAATCCTTTAATACATTTAATATAGCTATCTTGTGTCTTAATTTTATCTGATTTCTCATTTCAGGGTCTGGTACTATTGACATATTTTTTTTCTCCTGCTTATGGAATATTTTGATATTTCTTTGCATATCCAGCCTATTTAAATTATTTAATTTTTTTTTTTATTTTTTATTTTTTTTTCATTAATCAGTATTTTTTATTATGGTTTTGTGGGGTACAGTTAAGGGTTAGGTGTACAATGACGTTTCATTCAGGCACCCTGTAGATAAGAAGTGTTTTCCCATCCCCCGACAGATATTTGCTACTGTTAATCCCATCCCCCTCCCCCCCATAGTTTCGCAGTACCATCCGTCATTTTCTCATAGTATTGCATTGGATGTTCAAGGTCCATTATATGAGTGAGAACATGTGATATTCGATTTTTGTTTTTGT
>NW_007233479.1:0-31770 GCF_000164805.1 Carlito syrichta | reverse complement strand
GTCGCTGGATACGGTTTGGGAATGACTTTACCCTGCAGGACACTCAGAAGATATGTTTAATTTGAAGAATCTATTTTTATAAGGTTTTCTTCCCTTCATTTACCCTTCTCCAATGACAATAATGAGGTAAAGTCTTCCAATTTGTGTAGTTCCTGTGGTGATCTTGATAAGCCAAATGGCTGAAACAGCGTCACTCCACATCACTTTTTTTTTCCCTCTCAAAGTCATCAGGTGGTTTCAGTTATTCAAATAAGCACCTTTTTTTGTTGGTAATTATTCATTCTGAATAACTGAGTAGAGCTCAGTGCAGCAAAACAGTTCTCAATTGGCTTTGTGGTTAGTTATACAACTTCTTGCCCAAATAGAGCATGAGAAAAAAATTTACCTTTTTTAAAATTTATTTTTGCATTTTAAAATTACCTTTTTAAAAATGCAAGTGGCACCGGGTGTTTTTACAGTGGCTCACACCTGTAATCCCAGCACTTTTGAAGGCAGAAGTGAGAGGATTGCCTGAGCCCAAGGGTTCGATACCAGCCTGGACAACTTGGCAAGACCTCGTCCTCATCTCTAAAATAAATCAAAAAATTAACAGGGCGTAGTGGTGTGTGTCTGTAGTTCCAACTTTATGGAAGGCTGAGGCAGAAGGATCACCCAAACCCAGCAGGCCAAGGCTGCAGTGACTGTGAGCGTGCCTCTGCACTCCAGCCTGGGTATCAGAGTGAGACTCTGACTCAAAAAAATAAAAATGCAAGTGGTTAATTTAACAATAATTCAGAACAGTCATTCACAGATAAGCATCATATGTTTTCTGAATTTCGCAAATACATTGTCAGTTTAAAAAATTTTATGGGGACTTTACAATTTCTAAGTTTTTATTATTCTAAAAAATGAAATTTTAGAATTCTGCTACTATCTAATATTGCCACGATTTCATTAACAATATTATATTTCAATACCCTAAACTTAGGGGAAAATCATAGCATCAAATACATGTTTATTTTTATCTATTTTTCTTTGTGCAATTATTTATTAATGATTCATTCTTTAATTTCATTTTATAATTTTTTTTTGTGAACAAGAACTGGTCTGTGACATCACTGACATTAAGATAAACAAACATAAAAAACAAAAAAATTGCTCCCAGGATCTGACTTCTAGATTCAGGTCAGAATTTTGTGTCTTTCTCTGTTCTTGATTTATAGTCTTTTGCCATTATTTGCCATCAAAAAATAAAATATATGTACTTCCTCAGAAAATTATTTCCATGATTACTCTATTAAGTACCAGCAGTAATCCGAGACATGGAATTAGAGTTAGAGATGATATTTTCCCTAGCTTTATTGTAAAAGACTCTATATTCTGGCTGAGAAGAAAAACAGGCAGAGAATACAGATAGTGATGAAAGCAATGAGACCACATCTGAATCCTCTGGGATATTTTCAGGAACATTTTATCCTTTTAAAAAAATGTTACTCTTGTCTTGTTGCCAAGATCAGTGATATTGTAGATAATCATCTGGGTATGAACTATTTAAATGTGACCTGACAAGGAACATATTCATTCTGTTCTCTTTAAGTTAAAAATATTTGTAATACTTCTCATTCATGATAAGTTGAGATACATTTTACCACCCTCATTTTTTTCTGGTTATTCTTTTTTTGTTCTAGAAGAAAGATATAGAAACATTTCCTCTTCAGAAATAAATAGTACAAATACACTTTGCACATGGTTCTGAGAAGGAAGTTTCCATGTAACTTGTCCAAAAGTTAAATAGAAGAGTAGGTGAATTTAAAATGATTCTCCAGCAAAAAAAAAGCAATAGCATTTTCAATAAGAAAGATATGCAAATGAAGTTAAGAATGATGACAGAAGAGTATATGCTAGAACAATGATTTGAAAAAAAGAGCCATAAGAGGGTGAGACTCATAGGTGTGAACATTGAAAACAAGCAGTTGCACATCTTACTTAGTGACTGGCCCTAGTAGCAAGACTTTTTATGTCTGATTTGGGAAGTCTCTGAAACAACATTTTCTTATGTCCTCTCAAACTGAGCAAGTTTATTGAATGAATCATCCTTTCAATTCCACACATCTTCCACCATATTGCAGTAGAGCCAAAAATGTCCACAAATAGCAATTTGTGGTGTAGTAGTTTCTCATATTGTGTACTACAGCATGTACAAGGGCTATTCCATTATTCAAACTGTATCGCCCCTAAAGCAAACTTTTATATTGTGAAGATTAAATGATTCAACCTATGAACTGTGTCTAATGAATGGCATTTTCTCTTCTAATCTCTTTGGTATTTTCTTGACTGTTTTTATGGGGGGGGAAGCTTTTTTCCCACTAGCTTCTGTCTTCTCTTTATCTCTCTCTTGTGCTCTTATGATTAAGCAACCCTATTACCGTTGAGACTTTGATTGGCTTCTAAGATTGCAACCCCAGAGGAAACACTAGGCGTAGAACTGAATGATGTGAGAGAGAGAAGGTGTGTGTACCTGTGAGTTTGCACACGAGGGGGGTGGTCAGGCTGGGATGAGGATTGCTTTGGCTTGCATGTTAAAGCTCAGCATTGGAGAAGTGGGGGGTAACTGTCTTTGCTCTTTCAAGATTAGAGCCACCATCACCTCAGGGGTTTCTTCCTTCTGTGTTTCTTTGGGGTATAAAGCTTTTCCACTCAAGTTTAAAGAGGACAAAGGCATTTTTCCTGTTTTCATCAATATGCTACTGAATTGTATCTCCCTCATTGGCAGCAGTCAAACATGAAACGTTCTTGGAGGAAATAAAAAAGAGACTACATGATGTCCTCAAAATTTGAAGAACAAAGGCAATTCAGCCTGATTCTGCCTTGTTATTAATTGGGAGTTTTCACTGCTATTAAAATTGAATTGTGTCTCCCCAAAAGATACAATCCTAACCCATGACACCTCAGAATATGACCTTATTTGAGTTGGGGTTTCTTCAGATGTAATTAGATGATATCATACAGAAGTAAGATGCGCCCTTAATTCAATACGGCTGGATTCCTTATGATGACATGAAGATGGAGACATAGGTTGGAGTTATGTTGTCACTAGTCAAGGAAGACCTGGGGCTACCAGAGGCTGGAAGAGGCAGGGAAATATTCTCTCTCAGAGACTTTGGAGAGAGTATGGCCCTACCAGAGTTTTGGTTTCAAACTTCTAGCCTTTAGAACTGTAGGACAATAAGTTTCTGATTGTTTTAAGCCACTCAGTTGTAGCCTTTTGTTAAAGGAGTTCTAAGAAACCAATACAGGTGTGTTTTAGATGAATTCTAGTTAAAAGGAGAAACTGATGACCTTCTCCAAACCTCTACTGTGCGTTGTCCAAGTATGGCTACTGTTGTGTCAAATATTCCTCCTGAAAAAGAGGGCACAAGAGAGAAGGTAAAGTGACTCTTTACTTCCTGGCACAGCTATGTATACTTGGCAAGCTCAGAAGCAGGAAAACCCTTAGGCTGCTCTCTTCAAGGAGCTGTTCTTCCCTAAAGCTGGATGTGTATCCATGCCTGACTCCAGTATATACCCCAAAGGAAAGACTTTTTTTTCTACAAATGGTGAGGCAGCTCCTGAGAAAAGAAAAAGGAAGTCTAACATTTCATATATTTAGCAATATCTGTATTTCTAGACACTAATTATATGCAATATAAAGGTAACCCCGTAATATTTGCTGTAAAGCAATAATTATTCAAACATAATGGTCTTCTATGATTCAAGATGAATTAAACTTCATATAATTAATACATTCAGCACATTAAATTGTAGAATACATCAACATTAAGTGAGAGAAAGTCCACATTAAAGGCAGCAGCTACACAAGACTCTTTTATTTTTTCCCTCATTTTTGCAAGACTCTTAATAAAATAGAGTCAAAACAAAAGATTTATCAGTAAGCTAACATTTCTCTAGTAGGCATTCACAATTACAATATTTCAAGAGACAATTTGTTTTCTTTCCCTAAACGGTTCTATATTCTTTTTACACTGCACAAATTATGTCCCTGGCCTAATCTATCTTTTAAAAAACAGATTGTTTTAGGCTATGTTTATACAATATTCTTTTTTTTATAGAGTTTTAAGCCAGAACTAGGTTAAGGATAACTTTTAAAGAACATTATCATTTAAATAATGTTCTTAGTGGCAACTGTTTTCTATTAAATAGCAAAGGTTCAAAATGGTCTGGGATTACATAAGAGACCCAACTTTTCTTAATCTGTAACAAGCATAAATCTTTGAGGTCCTAAAACTGTAGTTTTGGATTTGATCATAAAGGAGCAGGAGCACCTTATAAATGTTTACCTAAAGGGTTGAATTTCCACTAATGGGAACATTATGTGATCACTTCTTTGGGGATTTGTACACTCTGTCACAATTCTACCCCCAAAGTATATTACCTATTATATTCTGGGCACCAAGCTCAGAGAACAGAGTTACCTATCCTCAAAGTCATTCTGTTCTATGACCTAGTTAACAGTGTGCTGCATATTGAAGGAAAAGTGTAGGTATTTTTAGCTCACCACAGTAATTTTTAGAATTAAATGGAATTGGGCCTGAAATAACATTTCTGGATGCAACAATGGCTAAAATTGCAATATCAAGAGATATGACAAATAGAAAGTACATGGTCATGCCTGATTTGCAAGATGAGGAAGTGCAGTTCTTTCCAGTGCTGATAACAGGAAGTTGACAGATACTGATGAACCGTAGGAATGCTTACCACCCAGAGTGGGCACAGATGTTTTATAGTTTGTATCTAGTTACCACCCAGAGTGGGCACAGATGTTTTATAGTTTGTATCTAGTTACATAAACATGTAAAGTTTTAGTGGATATGCTTCTGTTGACTGTTATGTCTAGAGCATTTTTTCATGGAAATTTGTTTACTTATGTGTTGGGATATTTTTGCTGATGTGATGGTCATTGTAGTGAAAAATTATTTCTAATAAATGTTGAGGCCTAATGTAACTGTATAATTTTATAGAAAAAAAATTAATTAGCTTCTCCCAACACATTGGGGCACTATGAGTCTGAGATCATCTTAATAAAAATTAAAGCTTGAGGTTCCTCAAACCATCCAGATGACTTACACTTTGGCTGCCAGCCTGCACAAGGGCTGATTAATTTCTAGTTCAAAACAACTCTGAATGTTTAGTCCTTTGTTCTTGGCTTAAACTGGGGAAGGATGTACACTGATTCTCCAGGCTGAGTGGCCCCTGGGACTTGTTGCATTCTTCTTGTGAAAGGCCAATACAACCAGATCTTAGCATGGTAACTGTTTCTTCTGATGAGTAAATGTCTTCAGGGCAAAAAAAGTTTTATACAGTAGACTTAAATCTCAAGAATTCTTTTTTGTGGCAGCTTTGAATGCATAATTCTTTATTTTTTTGGTGCTTTAAAAAATATAATTATGTTTTTTATTGATTTATAACATTTGTCCTCAGTATGGGGTTTAGTTCAAGTTATTTCTTTTGCCATAAGGCAGAAGCCTTCAGATTAGGGATTTTTATTCTTAGCACCATTGACATTTTGGGTTGGATAATTCTTTGTTGTAAGTCACTATGCTGTGCATTGTATGCAGTTAACAATATTCCTGGCTACTACCAGTCAGTCATGACAGTCAAAATATCTCCAGACATTGCCAAATATTTCCTGGTAGGCAAAATTGTCCCTAGTTGAGAAGCACTGCTCTAGAGTATTGATATTTCAAAGTAAAGATTTTGGAAAGTATTTTTTAGGAAGTTTGAGTGAAAAAATAACTGTATTTTTGTTCATTTGCTTCAAGTTTCATCTTTGTGATATACAGTAGGCTTTTAAAATTCAGTGGGAAATTGTTGAAACAATGTGATAGAGTGGAAAGAACATTAACTTTAGAGCCACAGAATTGGATTCTAAACCTTCCTCAGTTGCTTACATTGACAGACTACTAATTGCATGGCCTCAGGCAGATTACTTAACCTCCTCACCCTTACTTTATACTTCAGTAAATTATGATTCCTCACAGGGTTGTTTGTGAGTAAATTCTTTTTTATTTGGTTCAGTTATTTACTCATAATGTGTAGAGCATCTAATGTTACCTTCTTTTTCCTTTTTTAAAATATTATTTCAAGTATAAACTCTTTCACTGAAGGCTCTGCTGAAAAAAAATCTGTTGAACTAAATATGTTAATCCACAAAATACTTTGTTTAACTTGCATTCTTAAAGAGTCTTCAAGGTAAGACTCAGTTTCAATTTTAAAACATTTTACAGGTTGGGGGGGAAAAGGCAGAAAAACTGCAAAAAGTTAAGAATAGTGCTTCAAAAAAATTTTGTATGTGTTTTAACATTATTGTGTACAAATTGAAGAGGCAGAAAATAGGAGCTATTTTGCTGTAAGACAAGTAATTGATACTTTTCTGTTTTATAATTTCAAATTTTCATATCAGTTTGAATTAGAGAAGTCAATATTGTCATACTTCTATAATAGAATATTTATTGAGCCAGTTTCCAGATGCTATTGTAGGTAACCATTTGAATGTGTTATCTCATTTGATTTCACAAGAAACATCTGAGGTAAGAGCTATCCCCATAGTACAGATCAAGAATCTCAGGTATATAGAAGCTAAAAGTAAATAACGCTAGCTCTGTTTGCCTTAGACCCAGCACTCTTAAGCATAATCATACTACCACTGATTATCAAACAAATGCAAAAGGACAAGTAAAGATTCAAAGGAAACCAGGAAACAGTGTCCTAATGAAGTAACATAAACTTCATGAGGTGAAATGGGAAGGAATCTTGAGGCAAAATAGAGGTTCAAGACATAAAAAATAGAAGACAAATAACGGAAAAAAGATGGAGGATGGGATTAGAAACACGGGTTTATAGATAATTCACAACACTCCTCAGATGAAAAGAAACGTCTTTATTTTTAATTCAATAGAAACTCCTACACTGTCTATCCAGTTTTGTGTGCTTAAATAGAGGATTATAAATGATACCCTCCTGCTCACCAAGAGTTTGCTTATGGGGAATGAACCTCCCATTGACATAGAGACAAGCTTCTTAATCATCCGATAGTTCTAGCATTTGGACATTTATGGAACTGGAGAATTATATTTTAAAGCTTCTGCTGAGTGCAGAAATGCTCTATGGGCATTTTATCTCAGTAAGAAGCATAGATTTGGGCCCATAGATCTTAGATAGAAAAGACCTTTGAGACTCTCAGGTGGATTTTTCTGCCAGGGCAGAAGAAATAATGAATGTTATTACACAGAGACTCCAAAGACCATACTTCACCAATGACTGCTTAGCAATACCTAGTACTTCAGATTGTATTTGTCAAGTGAAGATTAAGAAGATTCAGAGCTTGGCTTCAATTTCACTATCAGATCTACTTTTACTCTCAGTTTATAGCAGACACTTTTATTTAGTTTGTATAATTTTTTCTTCTGGGTAGCTATATTTTTTTCTGAATATTTTGGTTTGCATATTCAGGTACTATTTACAATCTGGTATTAGATGGAGTTTAATCTTTGTTCTGTGGTCTTCTTATAGGAGCTTAATTTGTAGACTATGGATGGGTATAAAGATGTTTCAGTAAAAGTCAGACATTTGTATTTTGATGCTATTCTTTCCCTAGTTTTAATTATTCGCAACCAGTTCTGATGTTTGCAATTATTATATACTTTACACAAAGCCATTCTGTGGTCTGAGTGAATCTGGAGATTGCCAGTTTTTACCACTTTTGAAGCAAACAGAAATTCAGGGGGGATTGAGCTTACCTGGGAATTCTGTTTAAATATTCCACAATGGAAAAAGGAAAAGAAGGCATGACTTGGAACCAAACTGTACCAGGAGTTAATAGTGTGTCTTTGAGCCAATTACTTAATCTTTCTTATCCACTATTTCATTATTGAACAAATAAGGTAATAAGACCTCTCTCACAGAGCTGCTTGGAAGACCAAAAAGACAGACCTTGAAGCCCACAAAATGGTAAATGAACATTCGCTCTTTATCTATTACCATTGTCCTAAGTGGGTTCCATTGATGACTAATTTGTTCAGAGAGTAATCAGGTCATCTTTGGGTAACTCAAATAATGGGGTGCCTACAGAAGCTCTATGTAAAGCAGAAAAAAAGGAGTTAGAAAGAAACATGGTGTAAGAATATAAAGAGAAATAGGGAAGCACTGATTTCTGAATTAAGTCAACTGTGCTTGAATTCAGTGATGTTTGTTTTCCCATTCCCTATTGGCCTTACCCAATTTACTTAGCCTATTGCTGTTCCACCCTTTCTCCTTAGAAGTTTGAGGTTTGATGACTGGCACTTCAGAACTGCTCACCATGTCCTTAGCTCTGACAGCAGCCCTGAGCTCCTTCTTCCAGGGCTGCACCGAATCCTCTATTCTCTTCTGCAGTCTTTGTGTGCACAGGGTGCCAAGGACGAGGGAACAGAAAAAGGCACCACTCGAACTTGGCTGCACTTGAGTGGCAGTGCCGTCAGCACAGGGTGACTTTCTTCAGGCTGCCTTGAAAATTGTTAAGGACCTGATGTCTTCTTTGTGCTTAGTTTTCTGTGAGATGTGGAGAAACATCCTGGGACAGCTGCTTTTTGAGTCTCACTTGATCCAAAAGAACTGGAGGCAAACATTTTTCCAAGAGAGAGCCTTAGCCTAGAAACAGTGACTTGTGAGTAAAAAATGAAACACAACGGGACAGCTGCTTTTTAAGTGAGCACATTGACATCATAGCATAATAGCAGGAGTTGATATGAAAGTATGTTTTAAGAGAATATTGTGTGGCTATACATATACACACGAACACATTACACTGCCAAATTATGCAATTCGGTCATGCTGTAGAATATCTAGGATGTCCACACATTACTTGGGGGAAAAACAAATCCCAGATACAGGTGCTGTGAGCAATCCAAATTTATTTCAGCAAGGTGAAACAGATGGCAACTAAAAATCACTCAACTGTAACCCTAATTAATTTGAAAGTTCAATTTACTGCAAAGCAAGCTGATATGTTTATTTGTCACTTGAAAAATCAAGTTTTAAAATAAATATGAAAGTAAAATGACACATATAAATGCTTTTTTCAAGGAGTTGCCTTGTTTTGCTAAACCTAGTTATTGATTGCGCCCTTCGATTTTTAATTCAAGTGCTAAACTTCTTCCAGAACTTCCCCAAACTCTCTATTTTAATGCTTCACTTATATTGCTATTTTAAGACATTTGTTGGGTCCTGTTTGGCTATCATATGTTAATTGGCTCATAGAACTTCAGGTAAGTCTCACTTTGTTAATTTTTTTTCCCATAAGCGAACTTTTGTTGGAACATAGTTGCATTGTTTACATATTATCCGTGGTTACTTTCCTACTACAATGACAGCATTGAGTAGTTTCCTAAAATATTTGCTGCTTGGCCCTTTATAGAAAAAGCTTGCTAATATCTGGTTTAGATGGCAAGGAATTTTAGTTCCAATATGTATTAACTGATACGTAATTTCTTTTTGAAGTTCAGTTTTTAACTTTAGATTTTTTCTTTTTACCTTTATTTTTTACTAATAAAGAAAGGTATAAAGACAAAAACATGGCCCATTAATCCCAGTATCCAGACTACTCCTTCCAACATTTTTGACAATAAAAGCAGAAATTCACATGCTAATTTTTTCACACAGTTAAGAAAGGTATAAAGAAAAACCTGTCTTCTATGTTTGCCCCATCCCAATTCCTCTACCTAAAGGTAACAATTTAATAGTTTATATTCCAAAAAAGTTTTGTGATTATACCAGAATATGTATGTATATCCTTTTTAAAGAGTTTCTCATAATATGCTGAATGTGCACCTAATTTTTAACCTTTTATTATGAAAAATTCCAAATATAAACAGCCTGAGACAGGAAAGCACAATGAACCCTGTGTCCCTCCTATTCAGTTTCCACTCTCTTCAGCTTATGGCCAATGTTATTTCACTGATGGAATTCATTTTCCATATGATTTTGAAGCAAATCTCAGGCACATCATTTTATCTGTAAATATTCGGTATGTATCTCTAAAAGATCATGTCTCTTTTTAAAAACATAATCGCTCACTTTGTTAATTTTCAGATTTCTGTACCTTAGCTCTAGAATGTTCTTTTTTCTTTTTTTTTGAGTTGGAGTCTCACTCTGTCACCTCTACTGGAGTGCAGTGTCACGCTCCCGGCCACGGCAGCCTCGATCTGTTGGGCTCTGGCGATCCTTCCACCTCAGCCTTTCAAGGAGCTGGAACCACAGGCACGACTGGCTAATTTTTTTGATTTGTTGTAGAAACGAGGTCTCACCAAGTTGCCCATGCGGGTCTCGAACCCTCGGGCTCAGGCAATCCACTCCTCTCGGCCTCCCAAAGTGCTGGGATTACAGGCTGAGCCACCAAGCCCAGCCTCTGAAATGTTCTTAGCTGAGGTTCTGAAGTTGTGATGTGTTAGACTTGGGCTACAGTTGGGAGCGATGCTTACCTAGAAAAAGCTTCTCGGTGGATCTCAGAGCACAAATACCTATTGTGATCCAGAGGCAGAAAGCACCCTTTCAACAGTCATTTGAGATAAGCTGTTTCTCATAAATGCTTGCATACAGAATTAAATTGAGAAAACAGTACCTTTATCAGATAATAAGGGAAATGACTTTAATTTCTATAACACACTTCTCTGAATGACCTGTGAGCCAGTGTGGGGATGGTTTAATAATGCATGTGGTTGTGAACTTTGGAAACCTTATATTTCTAACTATAAGACCCATGAGATAGCAAGAAAGAGAGCAATTTTGTTTATATAAGCTGTCTGCATTTTCCATACTTCAATAAGCCATAATTTTAAGATGCAAAGTCTGTTGTGAACTCAAACTTTTTACATTTAAGTTAAAAATCTTAGCTGGTGACACATTGCTGGAGATAAGACACTGTCTTCTTCCAAAACACAGATACGCTCCTCTCCCCACCTCTTTGGCTGGTTTGTCCCATTTTATAGTGGAGTTGAAATATTTCAAGCTAAGATAGCAAAGTCAAATTCAAGGTCTTACTAGCACAACTTGGGGAAATGCCAAGCAGAGCAGCTTGCTGTTCTTGACAGGTACAACTCCATCAGTTTCTTAAGAGAGAAAGAACTGCAGAACGTGCCTTAGGGAAATAGAGTCAACTCCTCATTGAGTTACAATTACTGAATTGTGTTCTTTGGCACACTGTGCTTATATCTTTTATGGAGCCACTAAAAAAGATGACGGGACTGAAAATAAAATGCAAATTTTAGTAGAAAGGGCTCCTATCTGGTCAGTTAGTGCTATAAGGAAATAGAGGATTTGGGGGATTTGTTTCAGATAAACACAAGAGTGATTTGTGCAATGTAAATAATACTGCCTGACCTTCTCTTTTTGCAGCTAACAGGCTGTCTGCAGGTTCTGCCAACCATTGAGACCTGTCCTTCAAGGATGTTTCCAATGTGCATTTTTATTGTGCTATTGTCAAACTCTGTAGCTTATCCTAGGATGTGGGTTTGTTATCTCTGGATACGTTGTACAAAGTTTAAGTGTGTGTGTCATCAGCAGGTAGGAATCAGAACTTCTCTAGGAATATAACCTAAAATATTTGTCAACCAAACCTCAATTTGTGTCAGAATTTTCAGTGAAAACTCACATTTATAAAATCAGCATTGCTTTCTGTTGTCATAGCTTCCATAGACTTTACTCTTCTCAAGCAACAAGTAAACTTTGGGCAAACATCAGTGTTGTCCTGGCAGACTGTTTACTTATACTTAAAACATGAGGAATACACTTTTTAACAAGTTGTTTTTTCTTTTATCGCTTCTAGGCATCTCAGCATCTTCTAGGAAACTGTTCTGGGCAGCTGGGAATCTACTCTATTAAAAGATATCTGCTGAGAAACACACTTCACAGCTGCCCATTTAGCTAATGCGAATTATTTGTAATGTCTTTTTTTAATGCATTAGATATTACATTGCACAAACATTGCCCAAACACAAGGCCATCATCATAATATCATATAATTATCTGAGAGAAATATTTTTTAAAGTAAACAATCATCCCTAAGAACTGTTTTAAAACAACCAAATGCATGTATATTCGTAACACTTGAATAGCAGGTTTAAATATTTAGAATTACTATTAAAGCAACCTACAGAGTATGAGCTAATTCTAGGGGAAATTATACACAGTGGAAATGGCAGGAACAATAAAAAATGTGAGGAGGAACCGTGCTTACAGGTGTCCTATTCAATGCATTGGACTTGTCTGAAGAGAATATTGGCCTCTGTTTCATTTTGTTAATCAGAGATGAACTTTCTGTAGTGGTTTAGGTCAATGACTTCATGTCATTTGAGACAATGTGCACCAGAGAATATGTTATTTTTGTTTAAGTAGTCTTTAAGACACATATGAGTGAACTCAGAATTCCTGATTGCTTAGCCAAGTACACATGATTACTCCTTCATTCACAAAAGGAAAATTCTAGAAGTATAGAGAAGAGCGAAATGATTTTTAGCTAATGACAAGCCTTGTTAAATTGTCCCAAGTGACTCTTCAGTCTTTACCTAGTTAAGACTTGAATTCTCAGCAATCTGTAGCGAAATCCTCTTCTTTTATTGTTTAGTGTCCTAGGTCAATGGGTTAGACATATTTTATGTTCATTAACTCACCATGTAAGTGTCCCGAATGGTTGGCATTAGTCATTCCAATGAATTAATTTAAGTGTCCCTAAATGGCTGGCATTAGTCATTCCAATGAATTAATTTTTATCATCAAAAATAATAAAAACAGAGGGAAGACTGAAATATAAAACTTCTTTTGAATAAGGGTCATTCATCCAGTTTTGTTGTATACACACAATTCACATAGAAAAAATATGACCTAACATTCCGTGATCCTGATTATACTATAAATATGAGAACACATTTCATCTTTGATTGGAATCTTTGCTTTCTAACTGGATTAACCGACTTGAATTCAGTCCATGCATAGGAGGTAGCTGAGGAATATTTGAAAGAGACTCAAGTTAGGGGTCAAATATATATGACTCAAAAAATTATTTCTTCCACTTGTAGCCATGTGCATGTCACCTCATCATTTTGCCTTGGTTTTCATGTTGTACTTTTGTCTTTGTTTTCTCATTTTTCTTTTATAATAATAATTTTTAACTTGCAGAGTTCGGATTAAAGAGGCAGCATGTGTAAACACCAAACACACAATGAACTCTCCGAGGGCTAAATGAGTGTACTAGCTGAGAACACAGATTCTAGAGTACAAATGCCTAGATATGGTTCCTGGATCTGCCACTTATTAGCTCTGTCCTTAGATAAGTTACTTAAGCTCTCTGTGTCTCAGTTTGCTGACCTGTAAAGGAGGAATAATTGTCACACCTAGGGTTGTTCTGTGAATTAAATGAGTTACTACACCTAAAGTGCTTAGAACAGTATTTGGTATGCAGTAAAGAGATGGTGCTTATTTAATAATAATGGCAAATACTTAATACACATAAGCATTACAAATTCTGCTTCTCTTCTGTACCTTGAGGACAATGACAGCAATGTAGTTTTAGGTTACTGCTTGCCTTTGGTTATGTATACTCACTTGTCTTGCAGAATCCCAACCCAGTAAGGACAAACTGATATAGCAATGGGCCAGAGTCACCAGGTCCTCTATTCTGTAATTACACATGGTGTGTTCTGAGCCTCCTGTGCTTAAGTTGGATTAGACACCTTAAAGATCAACACTTTGCAGAGGAAGAACAGTTGTGATTTCAAAGAGAGGAAACCCCTAGTTTCACTTAAAGTTATTTAAAATTTTTAGGCCGCCATGCTTCTGTTAAGCCCTGTCCCAGCCATGTGGCTTTTTGAACTCTGGCTGGACCACGTCTTCCTAAGTTTTGCCCCCCCCCCCACCTTGGGGAGCTGAATCTCCTCTCTCTCTGTCCAACTTACTTTCTCATCAAACTATATTTTTCAATCTAAAATATAAAATAAAATTTTTCCATTTTAATTTTTTTTTTTTTGCTGTTGGAATTAATCTTTCTAACAAAGATTTTGACAAAAATGTATATGCAAAACCTTCTATTCATGTATACAGCAAAAATATATTTGGGAGGGTTGTCTCATATACTGGGCACTATGCCAGCCTCTGGTATATAGAGGAAAAAAATGGTTCTTACCCTGGTGGAGATTATAGTCTGGTAAGAGAGAAAAACATGTAGAAATAAACAAACAAAATATGGTTATAAATTTTTATAAGTTCTATGAAAGAAACGAAGAGGAGGGTGCAGACTGAGGAGATATCAGTGCAACCGAGACCTGAGGGAGAGAATTTCATGCAGAGAACCTGCACGAAAACCCAGAGTCGGGATGTTGACATGTCTCAGAAATGGAAAAGGAGAGCTCTGGCTGGATAGCAGGAGGTGAAATGTGAAAGACAGATAGCAAGGAGGTCGGGCAGAGTTTTGCAGACCATAAAAAGAAGAATTGATTTTTTTTTTTAGAAAGCAGGATTTATTGAGAGGACAGAAAATCTCCCACAGTGGGAGGGGACCCAAAGGGGTTGCCCAGAAGAACTTATCTTAATCAAGATAATTATAAAGCCGAAGAAGGATCTTAAACAGTGGGTTAACATGACCCGATTCACGTTTAAAAAAGGATTGCCAGACTACTAAAAAAAGAATAGGTCAGACTGAGCAGGACGGAAGTAAGAGGAGCTGGTCTCCTATTTCGGCAAATGAAGTGATCAGAGGAAGATATTGTATCCTGGCTGAGAGTGGTAGCAGGAGACATGGGAAGAGGAGGAGTAATAGGAACTAAGTTTTCCCAAGAGAGCTGTTAGCCCTCATTGAGATCTCACTGTAACAGAATTTCTCTTATTCTTTTTTTTTTTATTTTTTGAGTTGGAGTCTCACTCTTGTTGCCCAGACTGGAGTGCAGTGGCAAGCTCACTACCACCCCAGTGTTGACCTGCTGGGCTCTGGCAATCCTTCTGCCTCAGTCTTCCAAGAAGCCAGAACTACAGACGTGTACTACCATGCCCGGCTACATTTATTTATAGAAAATGAAAAGATTAGAGAGTAAGAAGTCCTTTGAATGTGTTACTCAAAGTTTGTTGGGACAGAAATTCTAGAGCGATAAGGTCAATAAAGTCAGCTGGAATCAACAGAGCTTACGCTTATCCACAAAGCACACACCACTTCACTTTTCCTCCTCCCTGTGTAGTGAACAGACCCAAACATAATTGCTCCAATAGTTAAACACTCATGGACTCTGAATCACTTGTGGAATGTTAGTCAAGTTTGCAAGATCAGAAGGTGGTATCTTGCTGAAAGCATTTAAAGTCTTATTTTCCTCTGTGTAAATCTCTTGTGCACAGTCCGGTTATATCTGATACAAACACAGCCAGGCCAGGTAAACTACAGGGAGGTCCACTGCTTAAGATTTTGGGGAGGTGTGTTAGAGAAGAAATCTCACAGTACAGCAGTGACAATGCTGCTGTGCATGCTTTGAATTACATAAGCAACGGTTTTTCTTTTTGCACTAGCTGTGGATACTTGATTTCAGCTTTAGCTGACTATTAAGCTGTGGAATAGTGTTTGCTCCAATTAAGAGCAAGGGGTCTTACAGATTAGAAGTACATTTAACTTCCAACTTATCTACAAGTTGAAAGAAACATTCAAGCCTACCATTGCTGAGGATTTATGGGGTTTCTGCACGCACTGTTTGCCTTCATTTGACTGGTAAATCCAAATAACTTGCATGCGTGATTTATTTTCCACTGAGTTAACCAGTAGCTTGAATTAGGCAAAATGGCTTGTTATTTTCATATTATGTAAATAGAGATAATTTGTGATTTAAGGATCAATAATCAGTAGGAAAAGATATGTCACTTGGATTGAAATGTGTGTTTTAAAACCTGCATGGAGAGAAAATGTGTAGAGAAGTCACATCATCTCCTTTTTCTGAAAAAGATGAAGAATCCGAACAAGTTAGCAGTATCCTATAGAATGGAAAAGAAATGTGTGCAATACTGTACTCAAAAACCCAACCCTAGAAGCAGCCCAATGTTCTTCAACAGAATAATGGATAAATATCAAATAAAGATAATTATAGAGTCCAGGCAAAGGGCACGACATGGAATTAACACTGGGGTGAATTTTAGTTATATATGATTAAAGTAGAAAGTTAAAAAATATGTGGAATTTTACAATATCCATTTAGCCACTTATATGTATGTCTATATATATCATAAAGCTACATAAAAAGAACAGTACAAGAATCTACATTTGGTGAAGGTACAGTGATAGGAAAAGGCTAGAGGAACTGCAAAAACGAGATGTTGGTTTCTGTCTTATTTTTGATTTTGATTTTCAGAGTAGGGATTTGAGAGTGGTTCAAATTTTAGGCACCTGAGTAAAAAAGATAGCAAAGGAGAGAGTGGGAGGGAGGAAAGGAGAGAGAGAGAGAGAGAGAGAGAGAGAGAGAGAGAGAATAAATAATAAATTGACTGAGGTGAGACCAACTGTGAGTCCACCACACCCAGCAGGATGTGTGACAGTCAGTAGATGCTCAGTAAGTGTTTGTGGACAAATGGACAGATCAAAACCAATTACTGTGTGTTAAACTTGCTCCACAAATAAAATTGTCCTACATTTTATTCCTTTTTCAGCTTCATATTTCTCTCAACCAAGAACAATTCTGACAACACCGCTCTTTTTCTCAAAACAAAATTCAGTTGAAGTTTTATGGATTAAAAGCTGGGAAGATTAGAATATTTTTGAAGGGAAAAGTAGATGAGATGCATTGAGACCACAACCAAATTTGTTGTTTGTTACTCATACTATTTTCATTTTTTTAGCATACAGAAACTGTCTTTCTTGTTTTAAATATAAAAGTTTAACGATAGCTTAAGTAATAGGGGTCTTTTTATTTAAATTAAAAGGCCATACTTATACTATCTCATTAAAGAGGGTCCAATGAAGTGGAAATACTATATTCATAAGAATTATATTAAACAAGTCTGTATTTTGAAACATTATCTTAAAAATTATAATGCGATCAAACTCCAATAGAAACAATTGTGGCAATTAATTAATCGCCGTAAAACTTAAAAAAAGTTAAATCAAAATTATACACAATTCTGGCATTAGATACTTTTTCTATAATAAAAAAGATAAGTCAAAATTATTTTAAAAGAAATAAAATGCAGGCAACCGTTCGCTGTGATTATGGCTATCCAGATGTTGGCTGTTATGAAAGTTGTGTCAAACCTTCATGTGACTCTGGGTTCCTAAGCCCTCACAACTTTGAGCTCCTCCTTCCTTGAGAACTGCTGAGCCAAGGGACCATCTGATGTTTTAGACCTCTGTAGGCTGCATGTGAATAGCTAGGAGCAAAAGGACCACTGAGAAAGGCTGGAGTTCAGACTTTATTTTAGCCAGTATTTATCCATTGTGGTCATTTTCTTTGAGCTTCCTTTTGGTCAACGGATAGGTCAACAGATTGGCCTCTCGGTCAACAGAGCTGCTGTTTAAATCACTGAGCTTCCTCTTGGTCAACTCATTGAGTTTCCTCTTGGTCACCAGAGCTGCTGACTGACTTTCTAAGCCCTTTCCCTTAGAGGAGGATCTGATTTTGATAGCAGAGAATAACTCTTTCCAATTCTTGGTCCATGTCTTCGACTAAATTCCTGTAGAAGCTGCACTTCTGATATGTGTAGTTCATGCTTCCATAATCTTCAGAAAGTTGATTCTTTGCTTTGAAACAGCACTTTCCCCCTCAGTTGATGTTCTCTGAAGTTTAATTGCGTGTTCCTGGTGTAATGTAGGCAGCACTTTACTAGTTTTAGATGAAGCTTCTGAATCTCACTTTCAAGCTGAGTTTTCAGACTGCAAAAACACTTGCTTAGCTTGGAAACATTTTTTATTTGTCCTATAAGTTATTCATTCATTTAATTTTTTTCATATAATTTTTTGAATACTCCTTGTTTTTCCCCCTCAAGTCCTTTAAAGGAAACATAACAGCACCTTTAAAAGCTGTTTCTACTGATTTACCCTTTTTCTCTAATTCCATGTTACTATCTTCGATGTAATTTTCTTTAAAAAGATCAGGCAGCTGTGTGAATTTTCAGCATGATGTCAGGTAGAGATCTTGGCTGGCCTTCTTTATCATTCACAGTCTCTTTCATCATATGTGTGAGTTTTAAGCACTTTTTCTGTTCCCTCAGCTTTGCTTTCATGTTGCAGTTTCTTGGGCAAACAGCTGTAGACTTTCCTGAAGATGGCTGTTTGCATTCAAACCATGTATTAATTTCTTCTGAAGTTGTTCTACATTCTTCTGAGACATTTTTTTTTTTTTTTTGAGTTGGAGTCTCACTGTCACCCAGACTGGAGTGCAGTGGCCGGGAGCAGCTTGACCTGCTGGGCTCTGGTGATCCTTTCGCCTCAGCCTTTCAAGTAGCTGGTACTACAGGTGCACGCTACCATGCCCGGCTATTTTTTTTTTTTTTTAATTTATTGTAGAGATGAGGTCTCGCCTGCCCAGGCGGGTCTCGAACCCGTGGGCTCAGGCAATCCACTCACCTCAGCCTCCCAAAGGCGTGAGATTACAGGCTGAGCCACCGAGCCCAGCTTCAGACTTTTATTAAGTGCTTCGAAAAGCTCAGAGTTTATAACTTTAGAAGACTGGCCTTCACCACAGGAGACTTGAGAGCTTCATAGGCTTCTATAATTAGTCCAATCTTCTCACTAACTCTGTGATTTTCTTCCACCGGGGCAGAAAATCTTTTGGCTTGCTCTTTTCTCCTCAAATTATGTTGGCTGTTTACTTTAAAAACATCTATGGCAGAACATACCAGGATCGCCCAGGGAAACCCAAAGAGACCTGGGACTTGTCTCAAGCATTAGGACTATTCCAGCAAAGCATCCCACAGCTAGGAAGACATTTCTGTGACAGACAGCAGGCCCTCCATGGTTCCAAAGTGCAATGCCTCTGATTGCCAGTATCCTGTGGTTACAACTGATTGTACAGAACCCTGTGAAGCATTGTCTTTAATTCAAACAAATGCCTGCCAAGCAGGACAGACCTTCATTTGGGCTGGGGGAAGAGGGAAGCCAGGCAGCTTCTATAAAGCTGATTCTCATTCTCCTGGTGTCTTTCTGGCAGAGTCAAGTTTTGAGCCTCCTTGTCCACTAAGTTCCATCCAGGGCTCTGCTAGGAACATCTGGTCTCCCATACAACTCCCAAGATATCTTGTCTGTGACTGTTCCGAGTCAGAAAAGACCTCTAGTTGTCTATAGGTTGGGTTCTGCTCTTAGGCTGACAGCATCTGTAGTTGCAGATCTGTGCTGGGGTGTATTTTTTGTTCACTCTGATTTCTATTGATGCTAAAACAAAAGGTTGGTAGCTCAGGCATCTTGGAAAAGATGTGGTGCTACTCAGCTGGAGAGAATGACATTGCACAGCAATGCAAGGATGATCCTTTTCTAGGACTTTCCAGCAGTCAGACCTCGGAACACCATGTCACAGGGTCATGCTGCAAGAGAAGTTGCCGATCACTGACAAGGAAAGGTGCATGGGCCAGCAGAGCTGTTTGGATGAGCTTCTGGAATCCATTCCATTCTATGGGGAAAAATTTTGCCCATCATATGGAGTTAATGATAATATAGGGACTGAGAAGTTTGCAACGCAGAGGACATATTGGCAGGTTGAAAATTAAGGTAAGAGTTGAAGTTGCGATCTTGAGTCTTAAATACATAGGGCAGGCCAGCAGGATAAGAACTTAGGCAGGGTGTCTATGGTACAATCTGGAGGCAGAATTCTTTCACCTTATTTTTTTCTTGCATAACTTTATTTCAAATATACTTAAAAAAAAAAAGGACTTTCAAAAGTGAGACAATCATATGAACTATAGCCAAAAAGCATAGGCAGAGCAAATTGGAAAAAATGAATTTCCTTTTCAGGGACTGACAGAGATGTGCAATTCAGAAGTAAACCCCAAAATGTAACTCAGAAAGATCAAATGAAGAGACAAATTCCCACACTTGATCTAATTCTGAAAGTACAGTTTAGATAAAGGATGGCTTTGCACTGGGACCCAGGGTGGGCACACAAAATGTCTTTAGACTGCAGAACTTAGCTTTGGGAAAGAATTTAAAATGATTAAGATGTTTAATTCTTTAGATTTCATACAGGCTTGAAAAATGAAGCTTGACATCTCCCCTGATTTTGGGAGTGTCTCTCTCTTACAGCAGGTCTTATTTTAACTCTTTGAGCCTAAGAGTAGGGATTTCCCAGCACAATATTATTTTAACAAAGCATTCTCTCTGACGCAGGAGCTGTTGACCTGGTTGGCGCCAAGGCCTACTTTGAGCAGGTTTCCTGCAAGGAGATAGGTCAAGGAAAGTTTTTCACTGATACATAATGTGTTTTATATTACCACATTGCCTTCTTCCTCTTTTGGGAGTGCCGTTAGCAAAATAATTCTTAGACTTGCCTGAATGACATTCACTGGCCCAACGTGAGAATATTCTCCACTTTTTTTTTGTACGGGACAGGTTTGCCTGTTAAGGATGTTTTGTTATTTCAGCAGTCTTGAAACATGTAATAAATAAATTTCCATTGGGTTGGCACTTCCTCTCATTTCCTGAAGGAGAGGCTGATTGTTCTGACAGCTCCCTGGGGATATTCCAAGCTCTCTTCAAATGACTGGAGTGATGACGCATTAATCCCTTATGTACACCAGTCACATAGAGAACCCAGGGAAAGTCATTTATAGTATCAGTGTCAAGGCTGAGACTGTTTGCAATGGAATTTCTCTGAAGTTTCTTGGAAGAAACCACCAAGTGAAGTTTTCACAGAAAATGGTAGATGAGGCTTGAACTTGCTGAGATGCTCTTTTAGAATATTTAGCCTGCATAGTATCATTTGTAGAAGAATAAAAAAGACTTGGTTACTTCTGATGAGAATGAGGACAATGTGATTTCCAACACAAAGCGCAGATAGTTCTGGACGACGCAGAACAAGAACTATTAAGCAGATAAGCCTAGCAAAGATAATGGACATTTCTGAAAGATGATTACTTCCCTTCAGTGCTATGCATTGTAATTAGATTTGAGGTTATAAAGCAAAGGTACTAAAGTATGCTGCTGCCCACTCAAAGTGATTGAATGATTATGCAAAAGAAAATTCTCCAGAAGTGTGGGATGCTCAGAACTCAATTGCTTCCAGTCTTAAAATAAAAAAAATCATAATTTGACAGTCACTTAAACGGATATTTGTTTCAATAATAATGCATTGCTCATTTTGTAATTGAACCCCAAATCATCAGTCCTAGTAACTCACCAAACTTTTTTGCACTCTAATTTTCAGAGATTTAATCATATAATTAAGAAGAGATCAAGGTAAAAATAAAAGAGAGAGAGAGAGAGAGAGAGAGAAATATAAATGATCTTAAGGGTCCATCTAAAATGGTAGCATAATTGTAATTATTATTAATATAAGTTCATAAAATACTTATTTTCATAAGTGCTCCAAATCAATGTGCTCTTTTAAGCTTTTCTCCCGGGAAAGAAACAACAAAAGAAAAGGACTACAAAAAAGCAATATTCCTATTCCTTTCTTGTCCAAAATTTTAGCTGATTTGGATGCTAAAAATGTATCATTTGTTGAATGCTATATTTTCTCTTCTTTTTACTCCAAATTAAATGTTATTTTATTTATTTTCTATTATCTAAATTTTTCAAGGATATTCTATAATATTTAGAGGATATAGGTAAATTAAACTCAAACAGGAAATGTCCTGAATTTCCAGCCCCATATTGTCACATTTTAATTTTATTATGAAAATAATTCCGAGTCCAATTATACTGAATTCTGTCGATGTTCTTTGTAGTGTAGCAGCAGCATGCCCTTAGCCCATTATGTGTATTTGATATGAAATTATTATGGATCATTTAAATACATAGTTTATTCTGGATGCAGGTTTAGGAGTTCAATTGCCTAGGTCAGACTTTTGGATTCTTGAATCACAGCTGTGTGACCTTTTGCAAATTACATAACTTTACCACATTCCAGCTTCTTCATCTGGTAAGCTGAAGTGTCGATAATAGTACACCTACTTCCTAGGACTATTGTGAAGATTATGGGAATTAAAAATTGAAAGCACTTAGAATACTGCTTATTTTAAGAATTCCATAAATATTATATTCCATAAATATATTGATTGTGATAATAATAATGTGCAAGGAGATATTTATTTAAATCCTTAAGATGGCAGTTATACCTAATATTGACAGTTTTTTTAACAAAAGAAAAATTCAAATTTATTTAATAAAAAATCAAGTGACATAGAAGCCTGCAGAAATGAAGACCCAAGGATCCAGAGAACACTGTCTAATTTTGTGCTTAGGGTCAGTAAAGAGTGCATAGTCATGTAAAATGTAATTGGTCAAAGGGTATGATCTAGTAATAACAGACTGCTGGAGGGGATAGTAAGTCCTGTCTATAAGGCTTGTCTGTTCAGATTCTTCTTGATCTTTCTGCGAAGCATTCCTTCCCTTCAGGTATAGGGCAGGATTACTCTGGAATGTGACTCTCATTCAACGGCTTTTAGACAAGTTAAGTTAGGTAATTTCTTCATAACCAGCTCCTATGCAGAAAAGTGAAAGGTCAAAGTGATATTTTTAAGCTTTATGGCTTGCTTGGGGAAGAGGAATTCTGTTTTCTTTTTTTGGTCATTGCTGTTGTTTTGTTTGTTTGCTTTTGTTTTCTCCTTATTTTATTGTAAAGATGTGGGGTACAGGTCAGGATTAAGTCATAAGCAGTCTACATGCTGGCGAAGTTTGCGCTTCCAACTGGTCCTCAGCTCTCCTGGTTTAGGATCAGTTACGCTTAGTGATGTAATGTGCCTCTCCCCATGGCAGCATCCCACTACGGCTGATCCCTTTCTTGTAGTATTATGATAAGTGTTCAGGATCCACTTATGAGTGAGAGCACATGGTATTCTCTTCTTTGTTTCTGTGGTAGATCACCGAGTATTACAGACTCTAATAATCCATGTTGCTGCAAAGTCCATAATGGTGTTCTTCATTAAGGCTGCATAATACTCCATAGTGTAGATGTGCTATATTTACTTTATCCAGTCTACTTTTGATATGCAGAAGGGTTGGTTCTATGTTTTTGCTATAGTAAATATTTCTGGAATAAACATGCATGTGCAGCTGGGCTCGGTGGCTCAGCCTGTAATCCCGCACCTTGGGAGGCTGAGGTGAGTGAATTGCCTGAGCCTGCGGGTTCGAGACCCCACTGGGCAAGTTGCTGAGACCTCATCTCTACAATAAATAAAAAAAATTAGCCGGGTGTGGTAGTGCGTGCCTGTAGTTCTGGCTACTTGGAAGGCTGAGGCGGAAGGATCGCCGGAGCCCAGCAGTTCGAGGCTGCGGTGGCCGGGAGCGGCCACTGCACTCCAGTCTGGACGACAGAGACTCCAACTCAAAACAAACAAACAAACAAACAAACAAATGCATGTGCAAGTATCTTTTTTGGAGAATAATTTGAATTCCTCTGGGTATAGTCCCAGGAGGGGGATATGGAAGGTCAATTTCTAGTTCTTTTAAAAATCACCCCACTGTTTTCCATAGAAATTGAACTAGTTTGTCCTGCCACCAATAGTGTAGAAGCGTTCCCTTTTCTCCGCACTGTCACCAGTATCTGTTGTTTTTTGATTTTTTAATGATGGCCATCTTTTCTGGAGTTAGATGGTATCTCATTATGGTTTTGACTTGTATTTCTCTGAGGATTAGTGAGGCTGAGCATTTTTTCATGTATCTATTGACTGTCCATACGTCTTCTTTTGAGAAGTGTCTATTCATATCTTTTGTCCACTTTTTAACAGGGTTATTTGTTTTTTTTCCTTTTGGCTCATTTGAGTTTCTTGTGGATCCTGGATGTTAGGCCTTTATCAGATACACAGTTAGCAAATTTTTTTCCCATTCAGTGGTTTGTGTCCCTGCTCTCTTGATGGTTTCTTTTGCTTTGCAAAAGCTTTTCTGTTTGATGAGATCCCACTTGTCTATCTTTTCTTTTATGTCCTACGCTTTTGGGGTTACGATCAAGAATTGGTTGCCGATTACAATGTGCAAAAGGTTGTCTCCTGCATTTTCTTGATTCTTGTAATTTGAGGTTTTACGTTTAGGTCTTTGATCCATTTAGAGTTGATTTTTTTTATAATCAATATTTTTTATTATGATATTGTGGGGTACAGTTAAGGGTTAGGTATACAAATATCCTTCGTTCAGGCACCCTTGTTGATAAGAGGTGTCTCCCTGTTCCCAGATAGATATTTAATACCGTTAATCCCATCTCCCTTCCCCTCCCCCCCATAGTTTACCACCACTGTCAGTCATTTTATTATGGTATTACGTTGGATGTTCAAGGTCCACTATATGAGTGAGAACATGTGATACTCAGATCTTTGTTTCTGTGAGAGGTCACTCAGTATTATAGACTCTAGTTCCATCCAGGTTGCTGCGAAAGTCATGATTTTGTTCTTTTTTATGGCTGCGTAGTATTCCATCGTGTATATGTACCTCATTTTTTTAATCCAGTCCTCTTTTGATGGACAGCATGGTTGCTTCCAGGTTCTTGCTATTGTGAACAATGCTGAGATAAACATATGTGTGCAGGTATCTTTTTCATAGAGTCATTTGAGTTCTTCAGGGTATATTCCCAGTAGGGGGATTGCAGGGTCATATGGGAGGTCAATATTTAGAGCTTTTAGGAATCACCACACTGTTTTCCACAGAAGTTGCACTAGTTTGCACTCCCGCTAACAGTGTAGAAGCGTTCCCTTTTTAGAGTTGATTTTTGTGTATGGAGAAAGGTTCTATTTCCTTCTTTTGCATGTGGTCAGCCAGTTTTCAACAGCCAGATTAGGTCTAATTCTTGCCCTCATTGAGTTTATGGTGAGATAAGATAAGTAGATAAATCACAATAATATAAAGATGAGAAGAAAGTTTTGAAGTGCTTGACACTATATCAGGTTTAAAGAATCATTAATCTGGAAAAGTTCAAAAACCGTTTTGAGCCTGGATAAAGCATCTCCATAGGTGTGTTACATCAAACAGAGAGTACTTTGAAGATGACTGAAGTTTAAACATGTAAGAATATAGACACACTATTTTATTAAAAAAGAATCATTAATCTAACACACTCTTTGTGGTATATGGGGGTTTGCTGCCTTGGACAAAATTTTGGGTACCTTTGATAAAGTCAGTATTTTTTGGATTGCTTAGGACAAACTGTTGTCTTGAGAGGATTGAAAAAAGGAAGAGAGGAGAGATATTGAAGCAGCCAATTATAAACTATATTATCAAGGAGTCTTTTCAACAACAGGATTGGAAATGTGGTGTTAAAATGTTTGCTTTATTTAAGGTGGGATGTATAATCATATAGTGTAATGATGAGGGATTGATCCAATTGAGGGGAAAAAATAGATCATGAAGAAGAGAGTAAAACTGCTAGAGTGATAGCTCTAGTAGGTAAGCTTGGATGAAATATAGAACACAAGTAAGGAGTTGGCCACAGTTAGGATCAGGAAGATATTGACTTAGAAGGAGATAAGTTCAGTATAACAGAAGCTGATAAGCGTATAGATATTGAGAGAAATCTTGAGAAATGCCTTTCTGACTACGTCTGTGTCCTCAGTAAAATAAGAAGCCAAAAGTAGAGACTCTGGATGAAATATTAGGGATTTTAAGAGGGAGCAGAAAGTATAAAATAATTGTCTAGGAGACTAAGAGGTGCCTGTGTACAGGCAATGAGTGACTAAAAACTTGGGGTTAACCAGGACTGGAGTGTTTGTGAAGAGTGCATTATGGGAGACAAGGGAGTGATTATAATGAAGAACTATGAAATTTAAATGGAATCAGAGAAACATGCTGTTATGAGGAGGTGGTTGGTTAGTGGCTAGTAACTGTCAACTGAACTGAAAGATAGTTGCAATCAGAGGAAATAATCCGGAAGGATCTCACAGAATAGGATGCATGCGATTGAGATTATAGAGGGACTGTAGATATTGATAATAGCAAGGCCTAGAATATGGCTGGGAAATAAACGGATGAGATGGGGAGGATTAGGAGAGCCTTCATTTATTTATTTGCTAAATATTTATTGTAAAAAAAGAAGATCAAGGAACTGAGAGGACAGAGTATTATATAATCTATATGACTATGGGGTTTGGAATATACGATTGGAAAAGGTGAGAGTAAGTAAAATCTTTATTAAGAGTTTAGTAGGTGATGGCCACGTGGAATGAGGTGCATGGAGTGTGGTGATAAGTAAACTGAAGCTGGAGGACTTGAGGGAAGTAGAAGGGAGAATGGTCTGAAGAACAAGGTTCCTGCTGGTCTGGAGGTGCCAAGGATGTGAGCAAGAGAGTAGTCACATGTTGAGAGGGCAGTTAAGAAACTTTGCTCTTAGGAGAAGGCCGTGTGTTGCAAAACTTTGAGGATACAGGGGATTTTTTTTGATTACTGACTTTAAATTCTAAAGGGTACAGTGGAAGAAGGGTTTTAGGTGCTGTGGAAGAATGGAAAGGGCTCAGGAAAGGCGATGCAGATTAGAGTCTGAAGGAAACAGATGACCAGTGAGTCCTTGGATTTTTATGAAGAGCAAGGATAACCAATATAATATGATGATTTTGCATCATTTTAGGGCAAAGAGGGAGTGTGAGGCCTGGACTGTTGAGTGGAAGAAGAATGAAGTTCTTGTCAGGAATGTGTAGAGTTCTGTAGTCTTGACAGTGATGAGGTGGAAGCCAGGGAATGACTTTTCAAATACGCAGAAACAGAGTCCCTGAGATTCCTCTGAACTCTGCTGTTGTGGCAGGGAGGTGAGCAGACACACTGGTTTCTATAACACAAGGCAAGTAAGGTGGTTTGACATGAAGCTTTGCCTCATTAATGGAAAATACTGGGCCAGGTGTGGCCCTCAAGGTGATTTATTCTAGACTAGGATCTCTCCATCTTATTACAGTTGACATTCTTTTTTGAATAACTCTTTCTTCCAATGGGTTGTACAATATTTAACAGACTCTCTGTCTTCTACCTACTAGTTTCTTCAATGTGAAAACCAATAATGGTCACTAGATGTGGCCAAATATTCTCTGGGGACCAAAATCATCTCCAGTTGATAACCACTTGTCTAAATATGTGTAAGGAATCATAAGAGAATAGGCTCAGAGAAGTAAACTTTATTTGAGTATATCAGAAAAGGCACCACACGGGAAGTGATGTTTGATGCTATTAAGGCTTCTCTAGGCAAAAATATTTGTGAAGAGAATTCACAATGAGAAATTATTAAAAGGAACTTGGTGTTGCTTCTTATTAAGCTAGTTCATCATTAGGCGGTGCAGTTTCTAAATGAGTTAGTATATAAATTGAGGAAATGTATGCTTGTTTAGAATTGTAGAATGTCGATATTCTCAAAAAAATAGGCATTTTTATCTTTTTGCATATGGAATGAAGAAACACTATATCTTGCTTAAATTACCACCTTTAGTGATCCTAAATTGCTCAACTACTGCAAAAAGCTACACAAATCAATTCATATAAGAATGTCTTGAGAGTGGAATTTTTCTCACAATTACATTTGTGACTGCAAACAGATGGTGAAAAATCATGAGAACAATTCTGTTCAAGGTTGAGACTATATATTCCAAAGCATATATAATCTTCATCAAAAGTAAAATTCAAAATCAAATTTTTAGAAAATATGTGCATTAATTTAATGTTACCCTTCCCATTTCCATTCTTAGCTTCTCCTTTAATGAGTCAGTGCATTTTATGTTAGTGTATTCACTCTAAAATTGATATTAAACTCAAGACGTTGCTTATATACATTTAAAACTCAAATAATTGCAAACAACCATACGATTGACTGTTCAGCTATTTTTCATTCAGAATCTTGGCCTCAAATAAATATAGCAGAAAAAATGGCTTGAGAACAGATTACATCTTTTCAAACTTCTTATGCTAAAAACCAGAGCCTATACAATGGACAGTTCTTCTCAACATTTACAGTTTTTAAGTTCTTGGGATCAATTCTTGTTTAGTTTTAAACATCTATTGTCTTTATGACTTAATAGTATCCTTACTGGGAAAATAGCAGAGATGAGAATTATTTCCCTGTCCAGAATGCATATTGTTACTAGGAGTAGTGATGTGATGAAAGTTGGACTTCCTTGGAGGTTTCAGTGCACCAATCAGGATCTTTATCCCCCAAGGGCAGTCCTCTAGATGACTTTCACCATTAACTGGATTGACATAGTCAGATGATAATGATAATCACAAACTGAACCAACTGTGGGAAAAGTCACTGAGGTCAAGCTGATGATGCAAAGGCATCCTTCATAGCATATGGTTTTCTCCTTTCCATAAAAAATATAAGAAAGAGTGATCATTTCTGAGTAGTCTGCCAACAGTGTTCTTTAAATACATTTTAGGTAATCAGAAATACACGAACATATGGGGTTGTTATATATGTCAACATGTTTTTCATCAGAAGAATACTATGTACTAGCTTTTCTACATGAAGCTTTCGAAAATTAATTTCTCATGAAGGTTCTTCAATAGTAGTTTCAATTTGGGGCTAACAATGTGTTGCCGAATCACTAATAAAGCGAACTTTTCCACTATTGCCTTTGAGATGGCACCACTTAAAAATTACACCTTAGGACTTCTCTTCTGGAAAGTAGACATACTTTTTCCCATTTCTCGCTCTAAGAATAGCTAAAAGCTAAAGCTATTATATGCAAAACAGACTCTGAAAGGTGAAGAGAAGGGAGATTGGCTAGAAAACTCGGGACCTAAGGAATAACACAGCAGTGTGCCCCTTGGGTTTTCTTTTAGCCTCATTTATCCCAGGCTTGGAAAGGAAGAAGCTGGCAACCCAGTATAGCCAACAGGAGCAGAAAACAAAACGCCCAACAAAAGCTTGCTCTCTTTAGCCAAAGAAGCCAAAAGGGCAGCCTATCAAGAAAATGTTTAGACAACAACTCCTCTAGTCTAGCAAAATACCATGGAAAAATTGGTGGTCCCACTCCCACCCGTGACGATAAAAGCTTATTAGATAGCCTCAACTGCCATCCTCACCAAACTATAATGAAGTGTCCCTACCCACCTGGCAACGTACGATCAGAGAAGGCTGTGTAGGAAGCTGGGACTTTCATTCCTGTTGAGTGATCATGAAGCATCCCTTTCAAGGCAGCTTCATTGGAGACACTGTGAGGATCCAGGACTTTGAACCCTGTCTGTCAGTAGGAGGCACGTTTCCCCTTCCCTGCTTGGGTGATGTCAGTGGAGGCTTAGTGGAAGACTGTCACCACAGCCCAGGGACAATGAGACACCATCCGATGATGTCAGTGGATAATAAATGGAGAGCAGTAAAGAATAAATTTCTATCCCTCTAAGCCAGGGTAGTATCAGAGGGGAACCAGAGAAAAGACAACCGTACCTTGTCCAGGAGGCTCTCTCCTTCAGATGTCAACAGGAGTCGAGTGGGGAATTTGGATTTCTACCTATATCCATCAATAACAAGTTGACATTCTTCATTTCCCTGGACTGAAGAGGTGTTAGAGGACACCAGCTAAAATAGAAGGTTAACGCAGACAAGACCCAGAGCTTCATATCATATTTAAAATGTTCAGGTTTTCCCTGTGTAGAATGTGCAAAAGAAGAATTAAAATTGAAGGTGTGGACACTAACATTGACAATACTTTTGGAGCCAGGCATCTCATTTAATCCTCCAACAACATGCACATTAGATACCCTCACTTCATTTTACAGAAGGGGAAATTGTTCAAATCCATATAGTTGATAATGATAAAAGCATATCAGCACTTGGCAACAGGATTTAAATATATGATGTGTATATATGGAATTTAAATATATCATATATATAAGTATATATATTATCAGCCCTTTGTATCCGTGGGTTCCACATCTGTGTATTCAATCAGTTGCGGATTCAACCAACTTGGATTTTGGTATCTGCAGTGCTGGGCATGGAGGGGTGTTCCTGGAACCAATTCCCCATGGATTTGAGGGATGACTGCATATCTATCTTTCTTCATTACCCAGATTAAAAAATTATTAAGACTGGCAAAAAAAAAAAAAGTTCAGGTTTTCATTGAAAATCACTTGTCATACCAAAATATAACAAAACCACAATTTGACTTAAAAAATGGCAATCTCTAGACATAAACACTAAGGTGGCAGAAATGTTAGAATTATCTGAGAGTAATTTGAAAGCAGATACCATAAAAATGTTTCAATGAGTAATTACAAGCACATGAAAAAGCGCTCAGCCTCACTGATCATCAGAGAAATGCAAAACAAAACCACATCGAGATACTACCAGTATCCCAGTAAGAATGGCCATCATTAATAAAACAAACAACAACAGATGCTGGCGAGGATGCAGAGAAAAAGGAACACTTCTCTGCTGGAATGCAAACTAGTGCAGCCTCTTTGGAAGACAGTGTGGCCATTTCTGAAAGAACTAGAAATTGACCTTCCATGTGACCCAGCAATCCCCCTACTGGGAATATACCCAGAGGAACTCAAATCATTCTACAAAAAGATAGCTGCACACACATGTTTGTTGTAGCTCTGTTCACAATAGCAAAAACAGGGAACCAACCATGCTGCCCATCAAAGCTGGAATGGATAAAAAAAATGTGATACATATACACAAAGGAATATTATGCAGCCATAAAGATGGACAAATATATGGACTTCACAACAATTTGGATGGATTTAGGGTCTATCACACTCAGTGATCTATCACAGAAACAAAAAACAGAGCACCATATGTTCTCACTTATAAGCAGACCTTGAAAAATTATCATAATACTATAAGAAAGGGGTTGGCGGTAGTAAGAAAATCCCAGGAGAGTGGGGGTGGGTTTGGCAGTTGAGGGAAACTGCCAGGAGAGGGAGGGGCAGACCTCATCAGGAAGGGTACCTGCATAATGACCATTTGTAGACCTAATTCTGAATTGTACCCCGCACCTTTTTTTTTCACCTTTAAATTTTTTATTTTAAAATTGTGGGATACAATTCAGGGTTGGGTATACAAATATTCATTGTGCAGGTAGCCTTGTTGATGAGGTGGGCTTCCCTTCCCCAGGCAGATTCTCACTACTGCAAATTCCACCTCCCCACCCCCTCCCCCATACCTCCGCAGTTTCCTGCTCCTGTCAATCCTTTTCTTGTAGTATCATGATAGTTGTTCAAGGTCCACTTATGAGTGAGAACATGTGAAACTCAGTTCTTTGTTTCTGTGAAAGATCACTCAGTATTATAGACTCTAAGCCCATCCACCAGGTTGCTGCGAAGTTCATGATTTTGTTCTTTTTTGGCTACATAATATTCCATTGTGTATATGTACCACATTTTTATTTATCCAGTTCTTTTTTTATGGGCAGTAGGGTTGGTTAATGCTATTGTGAACAATGTTGAGATAAACATAAGGGTGCAGGTATCTTTTTTTTAAGTTCTTTTTTTTTAATCAATCAGTATTTTTTATTGTGGTTTTGTGGGGTACAGTTAAGGGTTAGGTGTACAATTACGTTTCATTCAGGCACCCTGTTGATAAGAGGTGTTTTCCCATCCCCCGACAGATATTTGATACTGTTAATCCCATCCCCCTCCCCCCCATAGTTTCCCAGTACCGTCAGTCATTTCTTATAGTATTACAT
>NW_007233478.1:108754-112561 GCF_000164805.1 Carlito syrichta | reverse complement strand
AAAAAAAAAAAAAAAAAAAAAAAAAAAAAAAAAGAAATTCCCTTTCAAATATTATACACTGTGGGTTGATATATTTGACAGCACACACAGGTCGAATAACATACATGGTAATTGTCGTTGAGTGGAGTGCAGTGTTATGCTTCATGGGCTCTTTGACCCACCCCAGAAAATCATTTCAGAGCATATGCAGCACAGTTTTAAGACCTAGTTTATTTGAAAGAAGGAGAGAGAGAGGCACACACAGACAGAGATACAGAGATACAGCATATCCATCTTAAGAAAAAGATGGTGACTTTGCTTTTAACAAGAGGCTTGGTATACCTGTGCAATGATTATTAGGTTAAACAGGAGCTAAAGTGTGGGCTGCAGGTATCTGATTTGAATTTAGTTTACCAAGTCTCCAAGTCTCCAGCTTTAATTAGATATGTCACTATATGTGGGCAGAGGACAGTTGAGAACAAGTGTGAGTTGAGAGCTTCCAAGACCCCACATGGCACACTCTTGTGGCTCACCCTCCAAAAAGTCTCAGGTTCTCAAGATAACAATGTATAAGTTCGAACTAGGAGAACTTAGGGAACCCAAATATCCAAATATATATATAAAACAATGGAAAGATTTTTGAATGATAACTAAATAGTGGACATTAAATAATTAAATTGTTGGATAGAGGGGTTTAAATATGTCTCAAAATACTATGGTATAAATTTATTTTTAAACTATATATATATTTTTAACTATATATATATATGTTTTTAACTATATATATATATATATTTTTTTTTTACTAGAAGTCTCATCCTGTCACCCAAGCTGGAATGCAGTGGCATGCCCATGGTCACCACAACTTCCACCCTTGCCTTCCTAGTAGCTGGAACCACAGGCACGTGCTACCATGCCTGACTACTTTTTTGATTGTCTGTGGAGACCCGGCTTCCAAGCTGACTAGGCTGGTCGCCAACCCACAAGCTCAGGGGATCCTCAAACCTCCCCCCGCAAAGTGCTGGGAATACAGGCCTGAGCCATCATTGGTGCCCAAATCTCTGCCTTTTAAACACCAGGAAGAGAGGGCACCAAGCTCGTCGCCCCAGGTAGCTTTTGTCCTGTCTCTGCATAATTCTGTCACTGACTGTGGTGGGGACGAGTGACCAGTGGTCATAATACTTACAATCAGACTGAGAACAGAGGCTCAAACCAGACATGCCAGTACCCTGGGAGGTCTAGACGAGAGGGTTGCCTGACCCCATGGGTTGCAGACCAGCCTGGGCAACCCGTCGAGACCCCGTCTCCACAACAAACCAAAGATTCAGATGGCCATGCCTGCGATTCCAGCCAACATGGAGGTCAAGACGGAAGGATCACCTGAGCCCAGCACGTCAAGGCCACGGTGGCCATGAACGTGCCACCACACACTAGCCTGGGCAACAGAGTGAGAATCTGACCCCTCGAAGTGTGTCTATATTTTGAACGAAGTAGCTGAGCAGCTGTGATGACACAGGACCCAGGATACACATGTGCAGGCATGAAGAGTGTGAGGCGGAGGAGGGGATGCCGAGGCTTGAACTGTCTGCTGGCCCAAAGTCCGACTGCATGATGAGATTTGTCCAAGACGTAAGGAGCCAAAGGACCCCAGAGCACAGTTTGCCACCTCTGGCTTCTGCCACCATATAGGCCCTGAATTGCTGAGTCTCGGTTTCTTCATCTGTGAAATGGGAAGGACTCAGATTTGGGATAATTGGGTGACTTAAGAGTCTACAGGTTTATGGGACCCCAGAGAAATGCTGACTGCCCACATTACTAGGGTATTCCATTCCATCCAGAGTTTATCCAGGTACTAGAATAAGATCCTGAGGGAAACTGAGGCCCAGGAGGGAAGGGGATCTGCAAGAAAACATCAGAGGCCTCCCTTCCCTCTGGGGGAAGGAAATAGGAGACGCAGAGACTCACCAGAGTGGGAGAAATTCTATACTTTTTCACTGTCCTACAAAAGACATGAACAGTGGACACGAGTGTCACTCTGCGGAAGTTTCCCCTTCACATGGCTCCCAGGCCACTGTGCAGCAGGTGGCCTTCCTCTGTAGTCAGCTGTCTACCAAGTGCGTGGCCTCCCCACGGACCTCCAATGAGTGGGTTTGCTTGGAAGGTCAATATTTAAATCCTGTCGGATTTGTTACATTTGAAAATGGGCTGTGTAAAAATGTTCGATAATTAGAAGAGAATTTTAAAGACCAACAAGAATTCAAATTAAAAGGAGATGGAGGCCTAAAAATACATGTAAGATTTTGTAGGGGGTGCGTATTTACCATGAAACATTTCCAACGTTAGGTTTTATACAAAATAGGGAGACACAATATATTGAAACAATGAAAATATATCAACAAATGTAGTCACTACATTTGTCAAGAAAACTGGAAAAAGAGTATGATGAAATTTGAAAAGATGATCCTGAAATGAATGAGAAAACAAATGTACATATATTCACAGAAGTTCCAAAATTAGAATGTGGAGACAGAGAAGGACTACTAGAATTAAAGGACAAACATTACCTTAAGATGAAAATCACACATTGACACCACAAGGAAAGGACTACAAACCAATATATAGAACCATGAAACAGAATGAAAACCCCAGACATCGACCTAAAAATTGTACTCAGCTGACCTTTGACAAAGGGGAAAAGGCAATACAAAGGAATACAAAAAAGAAAACCAACCACATCCCAGAACCCAGTACTAGAGTAGACATGTACTGTATATTTAAAAATTGTTGAAAAAGTATGGGGATTCTGGAAGAAGCCAGGAGGGAAAGTGTGGATGTTATACAGCCCTATTGGCAGATGGGTCTTCACACTGTCAGTGAACACCCCTCCTTCCGTGCTTGTCATCACAACTCAATGCCCTTGACTCCTCCTTTGACCAACCTCTCCTATTTAGAAGAAGGGAGTCCAAGGTCAGTGAGGACAGATGCAGCATCAAACATGGATATTACTGAGAAAGTTATTTACCCCACCAAAACAAAAATTATTTCAGATCCAGTGCTCAGGAGTGTAGGTGGCCAGGCAGTGCCTTAGTACTGTTGAGGGTGCTCGAGAGATGTTGCAGTTGGGATGTGTGGCAGGGGTCTCCATCCGCAAGAAGCATCATGGAAGAGAGAGCCCAGATCCTGCACCCTGTATCCAACCTTGTGCCCGTGCCTCAACCACACTGCATGCGGCAGCAATCACCAGTGGTTGAGCACACTTGCGTAAACCTCAGAAGGTCTTTGATGGCTAAAGCTTTATAGAAGTACCGGTGTCTGAAACTTTGTGTACCAACCATCTGTTCTTCCTGCTTTCTTCACAGACAGTCAGCTGTATTCCTGCCTACTTCTCCACATGGATCATTTATCACCTTATTTTTTCCAGTCAGGAATACCATTTATTAGACCTCTTTCATATTTAATTCCAACTCAGTGTCTGATTCATATACGATAAAAAAATCACCCAGCAGCTACCTTGTCATTTGTTCCATTCCTTTACTGAATGGTCAACATTCAATATCCTTAACATTGGACTATGTTTATGATCAAAGGCAATTGTTTGACTTTAATGATTACAGACAAACTTTTGTTATTTAAAATTGCCATTTTTGATTACAAATAGGTGCACTGAGTGTAGTACTTCAAGATAATCCTAGGGTGTGGTGAAAAGGGAACACGTCTACACTGTTGATGGGAGTGTAAACCAGCGCAACCTCTGTGGAAAGCAATGTAGTGATTCCTAAAAGCTCTAAAAATCGACCTTCCATATGACCCTGCAATCCCCCTACTGGG
>NW_007233478.1:27491-108699 GCF_000164805.1 Carlito syrichta | reverse complement strand
GTGGTACATATGCACGATGGAATACTATGCAGCCATAAAAAAGAACAAAATCATGAATTTTGCAGCAACCTGGTTGGAACTAGAGTCTATAATACTGAGTGACCTCTCACAGAAACAAAGATCCGAGTATCACATGTTCTCACTCATATAATGGACCTTGAACATCCAATGTAATACTATAATAAAATGACTGATGGTACTGGGAAACGATGGGGGGATGGGATTAACAGTAGCAAATATCTGTCTGTGGATGGGGAAACACCTCTTATCAACAGGGTGCCTGAATGAAACGTAATTGTACACCTAACCCTTAACTGTACCCCATAAAACCATAATAAAAAATATTGATAAAAAAAGAAAATTCTATTGCACAATTATGCTTGTTCAAGAAAATGTAGAAACATTAATTGCAAAAGAAATGGACTAAAAGTTGAGGACAACACAAGGTTGAAATCCTGCAATAAATTATTGAAGACATCCCGACCTTGAGAAAGAAGGAAGAAGGAAACATCTGGTGAAGAGAATGCAGAGAAGACATGAGGGTATAAAATGTGGAAGATGTGTGGATGGTTCACAGAAAGGTGGGGAACAGGATAAGGAGTCACAGTGAGGGGTGAAGTCATATCTGTGGAAGGAAAAGTGTATGTTAAGATGGATCCTTGCCATCAGACTCTCCAGAGTTCACTGTTATTTGGACATTCTCCACCTGACATCTGGAGGTCTTCTCCCAAGCCCTGGACTCCCACTTTGATGTTAATACCAGGAGGTCCCTTGATGTTAATCTTTTTGAAAATTTTATCATTTTTTTCATCTTTGTTAAATTTTTAAGAAATTTAGGGGATATCGCTTCAACGGGTTAATCTAGAAGTAACTGGAGAAAAAAATAAATGTAATTTTGTTCCATAATTACAGTAAAGGCTTGACAAAATGTAAATTAAAGGAGAAATCTCAGCACGATAAATGGCCTGTACTTGTTTTAAATGGTTTGGATTAAAGCCAATGTTTGATGAGCATCACCAACAGTAAGGAGCTGTAGTGAGTCTCACGTGGTCTCCATCACTTTCCAAATTGGGTTTACATGTAGCAGCATGTCTCAGGAAGTCTGTTTCTTGGGAGATGCGGTAAAGTCTGCATGAATTTTGATGACATGGCAGATGGTACACGTATTCAAATAAGGACTATGACTTGTGCCTTAGGCATCCAGGATCAATTTTAATGAATACATGTATAATACATGTAATTTATTCTCTTCATGCTTTGCCATATCTATACATATGAAAAAGACTGCACTATGAGAATGAAAATAATATCCGGGATTCTAGATTAAATGTCCATGTATATTATTTCCTGACAACATAAGCCATAGTTTCCTCACACCATACAAAAATCCCTGAGAGCACAGTCCCTCACATGGACTACAGATGGAATCCTCTTTCTGTTGGCAGAAGCTACATTTGAGAACTCCTCAACAAAAGTGGTTGATCCCAAGTGGGCCTTGTCAAATAAGATTTCATTCACTTTTATGTTTTCTGCAAAGGTGGTCATACCTGGGTTCAACTTGGTGGTGCAGAGCAGAACTGGATAGGCACGGGACATACATAGACAGCCTTCTCCCAATACAACATCTCTCCAAGTTAAAAGTTTTCTAATTTTGACCTAAGAATGCATTAATTTTCTTTCATGAATCCTGTTTTTAGTATTACAGCTAAAACCCTTCCTCCAAATCCATGTTTGATGCAGAAAGCCTGCATTTCCATGAACAATGGCTCCACTATCATGATGGACATAAGCTCCATGACCTCAAGGCGTCATCCACACAGCTAATTATAAAGAGAGAATCATCCTCACTCCCATCCCTTCTCAGTTGCTTTGTTATTCAATCATTTATCACTATCTCTGTGGACTCGTGTATACGTAGTTTATACTTTCAGTTAAATCCAGAACTATGCTATAATTTTATCATTTAAATTGTTTGTTTTACTTACTTTAACATATTCATTGATCTTTAATGCAGATACACAATAAATATTCAAATGATTTATTGAGAAAAGCTTCCTAGAGGAGGTGAATGTTATATGGCTTTGAAATGTTGACAGGACTTTCTTGTTGGTTTTTTAAATTTTATTCATTTTTTATTTTAAAGATGTGGGGTACAATTCTGGGTTAGGTATACAAATGTTTATTATGCAAGTAACCTTGTTGATGAGGTGTGCCCTCTCCCTCATCTAGAAGTTTCCTTCAATGGTCAATCCCAACCCCCCTTCCCTAGCAGTTTCCTACTACTGCCAATCCCCTTCTTATAGTATCATGGTGATGACTGTTCAAGGTTCGCTTATGAGTGAGACCACATGGTACTCTGTTCTTTGCTTCTGTGATAGATCACTATGATAGACTCTAAATCCATATGTATTGCCTTCTTTATGACTGCATAATATTCCATTGTGTATGTGTACCACATTTTTAAATCCAGTTCAGTTTCGGTGGGCAGCATGGTTCATTCCACATTTTTACTATTGTGAATAGAGCTGCAACAAACATGAGGTATCTTTTTTGTAGAATGTTTTGCGTTCCTCCAGATAGAAAGCTGTTTATTCTATTTGATCATTGAAAGCACTGTTGGTTATTGTGCATTTAAAATCTGCCATTTAAAAAAATATCTCACTCTATATAATGATGGAGACTCATCTTGTATATCTCCTTCTCCAGTACCAAGATTAGCCGTTCATCTAAAGAGTCAAATTGTTTTCTGTAGGGCAATGGTGTCCTAAATGAGGTTTTGAAGTGGATTGTTCTTGTCATCATTAGGGTATCATTGTTTATAGGAACATTTAGTAACAGATATTAATCGCCAAATTCATGGTGGGTGCTATGTGTAAATTTGGCTAGTTAATTATGATGTTCATAGAAAAGCATTAGGTGTGCATTAGGGAAAGTGTTCTAGGCCACAGAAGCAAATTCTAAGTGAATGATCATAACAGAAAAGCAATGGCTATCAGTCATTTCCCACATATGAGTCAGTAATATTTCTACGAACCCTGCATCACTTCATGTTTTAAGAAAATGACAATAATGCAGAAAAATCACTGCATTATTTTTATGGAGGTGTGAGTTTTTCAGTCTCCAGTGGTTGTAGACATTTCTGCAGTGGAGTTGAATAAGAAAAGCAGTCAGGTCCTTAGTTGAGGCCAAGGCATTGGGGCTCATTCTTGACAGATGTGAGCTCTTGGAGATCACATACCAATTCCTGCTTCCTGTGTTTACATTTACATTGGCAACAGTGATAACTACATTAATCAGATCAAATATATATGGTAAAAATTTAATAAAAGATTCAGGATTAAATATTATCACAGCCACAATCACATAATTGAAAATCATGTTTCCAAATATAATCCTTGCCACCAAACTCTCCCAAGACACTCCCACAGGGTCTAAGCCCTCCAATCTCTGAGATATCCCACCCAGGTGGTTGCTATCCAGCAGAAGACTTGCAAATATACCCCTCTGCTGGTGAAAACCAGCCCAGCTCTGATCCTGAAGCTCTGGGAGACAAGACCTAGGCCTGTGATTCACCCTCAATAGGTACTGGATGATGTGAAAGAGGCAGGTTCTGGGGAATGGTCAGGAGTGGGCTGGTCTCATGAGAAACAGTGCTGACAGTACACACCAGAACATGCAAGATCTGTGAAGGGCAGATTCACCATCTCAAGGGGTGATTCAAAGAACATGCTGTATCTGCAAATGAACAGTCTTAAACCTGAGGACACACAGCTCTGTAGTGATGTGCAAGTCGTGCAGTGTGGGATGCCGGGATGCAATGAGCTGCAGGGACATTCAGGGACCAGCCAGCACTGGAACCCACCAGGAAACATGTGCAAGGAGCAGCTAAAGAGGGACACCCAGTTTGCATCAGTAATTTCCTGTCTTGTGCTAACTCAGCTCACAGATGCTTCTAAAATCAGTCCTTGCTCTATTTCCTTGGGACTAACTTCTCACATTTTCACTGCATGCAACTAAAGGATCAAGTTACTTTCTTTGTTTGTGTTTTTGGTTTTTTTTGAGTTGGAGTCTCACTCGGTCGCCCAGATTGGAGTGCAGTGGCCGCTCCCGGCCACCGCAGCCTTGACCTGCTGGGCTCCAGCGATCCTTCCACCTCAGCCTTCTGAGTAGCCAAAATTACAGGCATGCACTACCATGCACAGCGGAGTTTTTGATTTAGGGTAGAGATGAGGTCTCACTGCCCAGGCAAGTCTCGAACCCGCGGGCTCAGACAATCCACTCACCTCGGCGTCCCAAAGGTGTGGGATTACAGGCTGAGCCACCGAGCCTGGCTCTTTCTTTGTTTGTGGATGAGATGGCACCAGTGACTGTTGACCTTACCCTCACCAAGTTCTTACAGGACTAAATTTCCTTCTTGCCAAAAAATCATCTTAAGGACTCTCATCTGACCTGGAGTGAACTTTATTTTGACTATTATTTCTTTCCTGTTCACGGAATTTGGGGTATTTCCATGTGAATACCTTAGAGTTCAAGCAAAGAGGCAAACAGGCATAGAAAAAGATTTTCCATAAAGATCTGGGTCAAGTAATTGCATGTGTGATTAAGAAGTGACTTTAAGAAGTGCCTCTGTCCATGTGTCACAGGCCCTGAGTTCTACTGAGCAGGAGAACATGACCAGCATTCTGGTGACACAGACCCTTTTCTTCCTGGTGAAGAGGTTTCTGCGAAAGGCTAGCATCACACTAGGAGATAATTGACACTCACCTGCCCGCCACTACTGCTCAACAAGTTGAACATCATCTCCTGAGAAGCTGACAGAGGGGCTACCTTCTTCTCCAAAGCCTGAAGGTCCTTCCCTTATGCAACTATATGAACTCCAAGAACCTCAGAGTTTTCAAGGGCATCCCTAACCTGGAGTATGTCTTCACTTTTGAACAGTGGCTCCCGACCTGGTGGTGTCTTCAATGTCCTGGGAAGCAGTGGCAGCAACAGGCCAGAATTCACAAACTTCCCAGGATGCTCTCATTGGCAAAAACAAGCCCCAAGTCCTATCGTGAGTAGAGAGTATGACACAAGTCTCAGCTCTAGGGGAGGTGCTTAGGAGCATTGCA
This sequence comes from Carlito syrichta, assembly GCF_000164805.1. Classification (NCBI taxonomy): domain Eukaryota; kingdom Metazoa; phylum Chordata; class Mammalia; order Primates; family Tarsiidae; genus Carlito; species Carlito syrichta. The sequence continues at coordinate 103,588 of NW_007233478.1, read as the reverse complement.
GGCCCTGCTGTGGGATGCAGATCCAGGACCTCTTTACAACCATCTGAGTCTTCCAATCCCAAATGTTCACTATGAGGGTGACACATACAGCTTCTGGCTGAGGTTTGGAGCAATTTGAAACAGGCCTGGAAATGTTTGTGTCTCCTAATGGGGCCTTTATAAGTGAGCTCACCTGATCGTGAGACTTACAACTAAAATCATGAGTAATTATCCCTGGAGAGACCACATGTGCAGGTTAGATATGGACAAGATCCACAGAGAGATGCCAAAATAATAAGGGATTAAGCAGGGATCAAAGACAGACCCTGATGCACAGGGACCCTGAATCATTGAACTCGACAACCCAGGTCCCCTGTTTAAAAAAGAGCACCTGATTGCTCCTGCGGGACACCCCATACAGGGTCCCCAAGGCTCTCACAGGCTCCTGGATGTTCCTTTGAGAGTGGGACAAGCTGGAATGCTGGTCTTCCATGACTCTTACCGCAGGAGAGGCAGTACATTGTTGGCTGCACCAACAGGGCTGCCTGTGACACTCCATGGTAGCTTGGACCCTCCTCAGTGTTGTCTACACAATCCGGATGTGAGATGAGCAGGCAGACTACCATGGACTCACATCCTCATTCCCAGGTATAAGGTGTTTGCTATTGTTCTGTTTGGCAATGGCACAGGCCTATAGACACTACAGGAGACACTACCCATATCCTAGACAGTGGCAGACAAAGTGCATTTTCTACAAATTTCTGGGGACTCTACCTTCAGTATCTGTTGGGTTTCTGGATGAGCAGGTGTGGGTGGGCTCTGAGTTCCATGCCCTCAGGTTCAAAATTTCCCTGAATAGATATTTAATCAAAGGACTATAACAGAGAGAAAAGGCTGCCCAAAAGTCCTGAAGCTCCTTCAGACTAACTGTGAGCGTTGACTACATCAGAGCATTTGAAGCTCTAGTGAACAGGGTATCTGGGGTTTTGCAAAAGTCTAACATTGTTCTCCCTATACAGCTTATTGGGTATAGTAAGGACAATTCATTATTTTATAAGATAGTGTGTGAAGATTACAGTGTCACTGAAGAAGATTTCAAACCAGGGCGCAGCCTTTCATATTGGACTAGAGAAATGTGAGAAAGATGCTCTGTGAGTCAGACAGAATCTCCACAGGGTGGGACTGGACTACAAGGGGCACTCAGTACCCACACAAACAGGCTGAGCCCAGCAGCAAGTGTGCATGGGCTGGTGAGAGGTTTTCTCTACAAATATAAAGTTTTATTTTACAAAAAAAGTAGTTTGTAGTAACAATTTGAAAAAAATGCCGAGGTTTAGATAAATATTTATTGAGCATATATACCTGCCTCAATAAGACAAGAAAAATCAGAAATATGTTCATTTAAATATAGTTGTGGTGGCAGGAAAAAAAAGTTGATAATATTTAGCTAGAGATTATTTCACTGACTATTTTGTGAATTATTCTCTTTTCATAGGTACTCTGAGGATTCAATGCAAGTAGTAGCATATGACCTTAAGGAAACTATTTCCCCCCTCTGAATGATAGCTTCTTAATCTTTAAAACAGAGGTTGGTGAATTCAGAGGAAAATGGTAGCCATGCCATTCAGATTATGCGAGTCCTGGATGGGTGAGTGAGTATATGAAAAATTGTGTGTACATACAGGTGAGTGACTGGGCGGGTGAATGACTGACTGATTGAGGGCTAAGGTTCTGATGACAAGAGCTCTCCTTGTAGTGTTTTTTTGTCGCAGGTGAACTGCTTGGAACCTAGTAATTTCTGGGACTCAGAAGCTGAACGCTATTTTAAAAAATTTAACCAACAACACCCTGGGAAGGAAACGCAGGGAGAGACTGTCTAACTGGGGCTCGCAAGCAAGAGACCAGGGCCCTCCTGATGCAGAAGTTGATGCTACAGTTTCTCTGCTTAGTCCCTGACACTTCCCAGGTCACAGTAGCCAAAGGTCAATTTATTTAGAAAGGCAAAATCTTTTCTGCAAAAAAGCGGTGGGGAAAGATTCCTGGCTCCAGGCTTTGCCTCACGACTTCAGCCACTGGCCAGGCACTGGCAGCAGTGACTGTGGAAGGAGTCCAGAGGCAGAGTCCCACAGGAGGGAACAAAAGATGCAGTCTGCCACCATCTTTAAGGTGGGGCAGGAAAGTGCTCCAACTTGGTCACCATGGAGCAACAGACTCGGACTCTGTGACTGGCAGAGCAACTACTCAGGGGTTGATTGTGACCCAGAGGGAATATCCTGAAAGTACAACACCAAAGAAATAAGCAAGATTATCAGAGATTAATGTGTGAACCTATATGAAAACAAACATGATAGCTTAAATAAAATGTAGGACTTTCTGACATCATACAAGCTCCCTAGGTTGAAACAAGTAGACATTGAGACACTACAAATGTCAAGGAAATTGACTCTTTTATAAAAATCTACCTACAAAATAAAACCCAGGACAAGATGACTTTCCAGCAGATTTCGATAAAGCATAAAAGGAGGAGATGAAACTAATCTTATGAAAAGTATTCCAGGCAATTTATAAAGATGGAATTCTTCTGAAAGTGTTTCACAAAACTACCATCACCCTAATACCCAAACCGTGTAAAGATCCAACAGAAAAAGAGAACTACAGTCCAATGTCCCTTGAGAACATAGATGCAAAAAATCCTCACTAAGACTCTACCAAACTGAATCCAATAACGCATCACAAAAATGATCTGTCATGACCAAGTAGGCGTCATCCTCAGGATGTAGGGCTGATTCAGCATTATCATAATGATGCATGCAATTAAATATATCAACAGAAGCAAAATCAAGAACCACAAGATTATCTCATTAGATATAGACAAAGATTTTCACAAAATGAAGCATCACTTCTTGATAAAGACCCTAAAACACCTAGACATAGAAGAAATATACCCCAATATATTAAGTGCCATCTATGATAAACCCAGAACTAACATAAAGGTAAATGGACAGAAACTGGAAACATTTCCCCTGAAAACTGGAACAATACAAGGCTACCCACTCTCACTTCTCTTGATCAAAACTGTGTTTTAAGTCCTCGCTAAGGCAATTAGACAAGAGAAAGATATCAGGGGTATACAAATAGAAAAAGAAAGTCAAGTTATCCCTCTGTGCTGATAACATATTTCTTTACTTTGAAAATCCCAAATAATCTGTCATAAACCTACTTGCACTAATAAATGATTTTTGATAAAGTCTCAAGTACAAAATGAATGTGCACAAGGCAGTTGTATTTTTATACACCCATCCCAAGCAGGCAAAGAGTCAAATAAAAAGCAAAACTCCATTCACAATTGACAGACACAAAAATATGAAATACTTCAGCAATTTCCTAAACAGAGATGTGAAAGGACCATTACAATGAGATTTACAAAAAGCCACGCAAAGAAATCTAAAAATACACAAACAAATGGCAAAGTATTCCATGTTCATCGTTAGGAAGAATGAACATTGTGAAGATGTCTATCCTACCAAAGACAATCTACAGATTCAATGCAATACCAAATAAATTACCAACATCATTCTTCTCAGAGCTGGAAATAACAATACAGAAATTCAAATGGAAAAAAAATGACCAGAGATAGTCAAAACAAACCTTATCAAAGGAAACAAAGCAGGAGGTATCATACTTCAAGACTTCAAAAGTTACTATGAGCTTACAGTAATCAAAACAGCTTGGTATTAGTACAAGAACAGGCATATAGACCTGTAAGGCGGGATAGAGATTCTGGAACCAAAACCTAAATTTCTCAAACGATTCATCTTTGACAAAACCTCCAAAAGCAATCACAGGGTAGAGGAAAACATTCACTAAATGGTGATGTGAATACTGGCTGAGCACAAGCAGAAGATTCAAACAGGAACCCTACCTATCACCATACACGTAAATTAATTCTACATGGATCAAAAACCTAAATGTAAAACCTCTAACTATTAGAGCTCTATTAAACCTCTAACTATCAGGATATTCCCTCTGGGTCACAATCAACCCCTGAGTTCACAGAGTCCGAGTCTGTTGCTCCATGGTGACCAAGTTGGAGCACATTCCTGCCCCACCTTAAAGATGGTGGCAGACTGCATCTTTTGTTCCCTCCTGTGGGACTCTGCCTCTGGACTCCTTCCACAGTCACTGCTGCCAGTGCCTGGCCAGTGGCTGAAGTCGTGAGGCAAAGCCTGGAGCCAGGACTCTTTCCCCACCGCTTTTTTGCAGAAAAGATTTTGCCTTTCAAAAATGCAGGAGTCACCTTTAAGGAAATTGGAGCTTGTAAACCAATTTTTGATCAAAACCCTAAATGCACATACCACAGGAAATAAGACAGACAAGTGGGACTTCATCATACTGACAAGCTTCTGCATAACAAAAGAAACCATCAGGAGAGCAAGAAGACAGTCCACAGGATTGGAAAAAATATTTGCCAACTGCAAGTCTGGCAAAAGCTTAAAAACTAGGATCTGCGGCCGGGATGGGTGACTCAACCTGTAATCCTGCACTTTGGGACGCTGAGGTGAGTGGATTGCCTGAGCCCAAGGGTTCGAGACCCACCTGGGCAACTTAGCGAGACCTCATCTCCACAATAAATCAAAAAATTAGCCAGGCGTGGTAGTGCACGCCTGTAATTCTGGCTCCTTGGAAGGCTGAGGCAGAAGAATCGTCAGAGCCCAGCAGGTCGAGGCTGCGGTGGCGGGGAGCGGCCACTGGCCTCCAGTCTGGGTGACAGAGTGAGACTCCAACTCAAAGATAACAAACAAAAAACAAAAAACCAGGATCTGCAAGGAACCCAAACATGCTAAAAGAGAAAAACAGAGTCCCATTAAAAAGTGCACAACAAGCCGGGCTAGGTGGCTCAGCCTGTTGTTCTGTGCCTTAGGGAAGCTGAGGTGAGTGGATTGCCTGAGCCTGCAGGTTCAAGACAGGCCTGGGCACATTGGCGAGACCTCATCTCTACAATAAATCAAAAAATTAGCCGGGAGTGGAAGCGTGCGCCTGTAGTTCCAGCTACTTGAAGGGCTGAGGTGGAAGGATCACTGGAGTCCAGCAGGTCGAGGCTGCAGTGGCCTGTAGCGGCCACTGCACTGCAGTCTGGGCGACAGAGTGAGACTCCTACACACACACACACACACACACACACACACACACACACAAAAGTGCACAACAGACAGGTATAGACACTTCTTGAAAGAAGATATGTGGGCAGCCAACAGACACATGAAAAAGTGTTCAGCCTCCCTAATCATCAGACAAATATAAATCAAAACCACCTTGCGATACCACCTAACCCTAGCAAGATTGGCCATCTTTAATAAAGCAAGCAACAACAGATGCTGGTGAGGATTCAGAGAAAAAGGAACCCTTCTAAACTGCTGGTGGGAATGCAAACTAGTGCAACCTCATTGGCGGACACTGTGATGGTTTCTGAAAGAATTGGAACTTGACCTTCCATATGATCCAGCAATCTCCCTATTGAGAAAATACCCAGAGGAACGCGTATCATTCTACAAAATAATACCTGCACAAGCATCTTTGTTGCAGCTCTATTTACAATAGCAAAAACATGGAACCAACAATACTGCACATCAAAACTGGACTGGATAAAAAAAGTGGTACATATTCACAATTGAATATCATGCATTCATAAAGTTGGACAGACATATGAACTTTGCAGCAATTTGGATGGATTTAGAGTTTCTCATACTCTGATCTATCACAGAAACAAAAAACAGACTACCATATGTTCTCACCAATAAGTGGACACTGGACAATTATCATAATACCTTAAGAAACTGATTGTCACGGGAAGGCAGGGTGGGATTGGCACTTGAGCTAATCTGCCAGAGGAGGGAGGGGCACACCTTATCAACAAGGGTATTATTGAACATTTGTATACCTAACACTGAATTGTATCCCACGTTTTAAATTTGAAAAAAATAGAAGGAAAATCTTATATAAAGAGGAAATTTGTAGAATTTCTGGATACCTCAATTGTTGGAGGATGGAGGACAAAGATAGTTTCATAGATTTCAACAATGCAGAACTTTGAATGACATATGACACCAGGGTTCTTGCATTTTGATATCAGTACTAAAATGTGTTACAGTGACTGACTATGTGGCTGGGAGGTGGAGACTTGGATATTGTGTGCAGGTGCATAAATTTAAAATGATTGTGAATAAGTATGCCCAGATGATCAACACTGAGTATGAACTGGAAGCATGTAATAGGGACACATCCACAAGTAAAACTGTGCAAATTTTTTTCTGTGTAGAGCTTGAATTATACTTGCCCTTAATCTAAACACAAATTGCTAGGCAAAATTTTTGAATCTGCAACTTCATGAGAAATTACATTCAATTTCTATTGGCATTAGGATTAAAAATACAGTCTTGTATCATGCATCAAGGGTGCAATTTTATATTTAAAAAGTATATGTACTGAATTGTCTGGAAACTCAGGATACAGGGATAGAAACTATGGAAATTGTCTTCAGTGTGTAGGTCTGGTCTATTAGCAGTCCATGGGACCTGCTGCACAGTCACGTGAGATGGACAAACTTACCATCATAGAGTTACAAATAGGGTACTCTGGCCCTGACAGAACCATGGTAAGGATGGTTTCTTGATCCAAATAATTCTGTCTACACAAATATCAGTGATATCTCAGGAATAAGTGTCCTCACAAAAGATTATGACTTGGTCCTTTGGATCTCATGTTGTGTGGTCTGGGTGTCATCTATCTTCTCCTCTCTGGCTGTACTTGGTGTTGGGCTATGAAATACCCTATAAAGTGATTATGCAAATATCCTGATGTCTACTGAGGTAAATGCAGATATGTCTGAGCCTGCTAGCATCACAAAGAATTATATCGTTCTTCTCAAAAAACCCCTGAGAAAACAGATCCTCAACATGGACTAGACTTTGAGGATCGTCTTTTAGTGGAAGCATCTACAGGTAAGTGGCTTTTCAGGTGTGAAGCTGAGGAGTGAATCAGGGGAGGAAAACATGTTTTTTATACTCTTATGTCTTCTCTCCATAGTTGTCCACTCCCAGTTGCAACTGGTACAGTCTGGATCTAAGATGAGGAGGCCTGGGACCTCACATAAGGTTTTCTGCAAGGGTTCTGGAAACAACTTTAGCAACTATGCTATGCCCTGGATGAGATAAAGTCTTGAATGGATGGATAGGATCTACCCTGGTGATGGTGAAATAACCTATGCACAGAAGACCAAGGGAAGACTCAACATGACCAGGAATATGTCCATGAGCATGGCCTTCATGGAGCTGAGCAATCTGAGACCAGAGGACTTGGCTGTGTATTAATTTGCTAGAGACAAAGCATGGAAAAACACATCCAGATAGTGTATAAACCTTGAGGGAGAAATCAACTGTGTTGGGCTGTGGGGTTGACAGTGATTATCAGGAATTAGATTTGTAGAAAAAAGTGATCAATAACTGCAGAAAAGTAACAATAAATAATGTATGAACTCTCATCATGTAAGAAATTTCCCACTCCAAAATGACCCTATAAGCACAATTAACAGTGTGAAGAAAAGTAGCAACCACTACACTGACACAAACCATCCCATGGGGAAATATGAGTTTTCTACTCTGATGGATAAATAATTGGGGACAAGAGTGATTGCATAGCCATAACATCCTCCTAAATATCTCTGTCAGGCTTATAAAGAAAACTTCAATGCAACTTTAGGAGCACAGCAAAACTGAGCAGAAGATACAGAGGGTTTCCATATGTCCCTCGTCTACATAGGCAAGCCTTTCCTACAGTCAACATTCTGCATCAGAGTTATAAATATGTTTCAGTAGCCAAAGCTTCATTCACATATCCATTATTTTCATTCCTGTGTTTCCTCGACATAACAATTCTACATTCACTGGGAACCCCGCAGTTTATTCAAGTGAGTTACAAGGAATGATGTCACTTGGATGGAGAGAGGCAAAGGCTATCCTTGTTTGTATTATTTCAAGACCCATGAATTGTGTGTTGATTTACAGCTCATCTTATTCCTGCTTTATGATATCCCATGCCAGAGTTTAAGGCCTACAATTTATTGAATGCAAGTACATGTCTGTAAAAGACTAGAAACTTCTGGTGAGTCCCACAATAAATATCCTTTTGAAAAGTGGAGACCATGACCATGAGTATTGTCATGTATGGTGCCTTGTAGTTCGATGAAATATAGAGTCAGTGTGTGGAAAGTTGTTCTGGATGTGGCTCTTTGGGCATAAGAGACAATACATACATTTATCTTGACTGGTACAATAGCTTCTCCTAAAAAAGTGAGTTAAGTCTTGAAGGTGTCTGACTGGAGGTGCATGCTAATATTCTATGCTGATTGCACATTAGTCAGATGTGTGATCCTGAGTGGTCTTGGAACGAGAAATTCTAACTTGAATTATTGGTTTTGGAGGTGCCAGTCATCAGTTAGCACAATAATAAAGAAATCAGCAAATAAAACTTTATATACAAATATACTATATGTATGCACACACATACCTATATACATATATTTATAATTCTATTCATGTATAAATACAAATAATTTACTTTCAATTTTCTCTCAATTACTTTAAATGTAAATAAATGGAAATACTAGTCAAAAGAGGCATTAACAGAAACATTCAATAAGAATGCCAGATCCAACTTTTGGCTGTCTACAGAACACTATTTTTAAATTCAAAGCACAGAAAAGTTAAAAGTGAAAGTTTGGAAAAACAGAGTACATGAAGATGAAAAGTAAAGGTGAGCTGATGAGGCTATATTTGAGTGGCACATAAATAGAGCTGATGACAAAATACCATTATAACAGTTATATAACACAAATTTACTTTTATTACAATACCACACCATTAAGAAAGCAGAACAATGAAAAACAGAACCTGAATTCTGTGAAATGAAATTTGACCAAATTGAAGAGGGAAACAGAGTTCTAAAATATTAGTTGGATTAACGAATACCCTAATTTCAGTAATGGACACTATATCCAGAATAAAATTAATGAAATAGAGGGCTTAAACAGCACAGTTACCCTATATAGATATATACATAATAATCCAATTAATTAAAGAAGAGTAGACATTTTTCTCAAGTACAAATGGAGCTTCCTTCAAAATACATCATATGTAAGAAAACACACACAGATACACACCCTTCAGCTGATATAAAATGAAATAATATAGAGTAATTAATATGATCAACATAGCAGTAAACTAGAAAGCAAATATATAAAGAAAAATAAAAAATTTCAAAAATGTGGAAATTAGAAATCACAGTATTAAATAAGTAGCATATTAAAAACTAAATCACAAAAAAAATTGGAGCGTGTCTTGAGAGCAATGGAAATAAATATAACATAAATATACATCAGAATCCTTAAAACATTATGAGATTACCAGTGCTTAGAAGAAAATGTGTCATGCTGAAATATATATTAGAGATGTATATACATGTATATAAATTTATAAATAAATATAAATGAGCATAGTGGCTCCCACCAGTAATCCTAGCCACTAGGGAGGCCTAGGTGAGCAGAAAGCTTGAGTCAAGTCTCAGACGAGCCTGGACAATACAGTGAGACTTCATCTCTACATCAACATAAAAGTGAACATAAAAATTAGTTGGGCCCTTTAGTGTTTGTTTGTGGTCCCAGTTCCTTGGAATGCTGAGGTGGAAGGATCACCTGAGCCCAGGAAATCAAGGCTGCTGTTAGCCAAGATTGATGTGATTCAGGATGATATAGTGAGAATATGACTCAAAAATACATCCATCCATACATAAATAAACACATTTTTAAATAAAGATTTCAAATTGATATCTTAATAGCACAACTTAAATAACTGGGGGAGGAGGGATTCAAGTATATCCCAAACTACCCGAAGTAATAGAAATGGCATAGAAATTGGCTTATAGAAACATGGAAGCTGTGCTGTCTAAGATCTGCAGTGCAGGGTTCCAGATGGGAACTTCGAAAGTCATCATGCAGTTCTAATTGAGAGGCTGGCATCCTGGGAACCAAGGAGAGCCAAGAGTGTAGTTTCAGTGAAGAGGCTGGTGGCCTAGAGACCCAGGCGACTTAATGGTATAGTTCTTCTCAACTGACTGGCAAGCAAAGATTCAGGAAAGCGCCAGATGTAGCTCCAGACAGAAGGCTGGCACACAATGGGAAAGGAAGTCCAATAATATAGTAACAGATTACATACTGATAGTCTGTAACTCAGAAAAGTCAAGTTCACTGATCCAGTCAGAAGGCTGACAGGAGGAAACAAAGAGGAGTTATGACATATCTTCAGACCAATGACTAATACACTGGAGACCCAGGAAATTCCACGATATATATAGATGGTTACCAGGCAGATACATTAGGAAAGACAAAGATGCAATTTTATTCAAAAGGCTGTCATGCAGAAAATAAGAAAAACAAAATACGTATAAACAGTTAGAAGTCAGGAAGCCTGCTGTCCCAGGAGATCTAATGGTCTAGATGACCTCTGTAGGAAATTTCCTAGAAAACGTATTGCTGCTGACAGAGATGTGTTTTTGTTTTTTGCATCTATCAATTGAATTAAGTTTGCAGACACTTAAAACACAATGTGCTATATTCGTAGTTTACTGATTTAGATGTAAATATTATCTAAAATGAGTTCCATTTTAATGCAAAAACAGCCATCACAGAGGCCCCTTCAGATCAACTCAGTGATCCTTTATAAAACTACTTATTAGTCTTTGGAGCTTAATATTATGGTCTAGTCCTGACGGATGGTCCAGGACATTCCTTATCCTAGAAGTGGTCATTTCTGCATAATATCATTGGGTTCGTTCTCTGAATAATGTAATGTAAATCAAATTATATGAGTATGCAGTAAAAAATTGCATATAATATTTAATAACAAGGATATCCAGCAAGATGGCGATGGGATAAGTAGGACTGAGAGCATTTTCACAAAACCCAGTGTACATAAAGGCTGTGCTTGGGTAAATGTGTGCTGGTGGATGAATGAAATTTCATCTGATGAGAGACTTGTGTTCATGAATTCGGGGTTTTCTGTCAGAGGCATTTTGAAGTACCCATCATCCTGAGATTAGAGCCACCAATGCATAGTATTGTCTGTTGTTCTCAGGGTTCTCCTGGGAGAAGGCTGCAGAATACAGCTAATCACCCCCACATGACACCCAGTTCACCCCATCACCTGTGACAGCAGAGCTACAGGGCCCTGGGTCGGTGGAGACAGCAGGTTGTAGAACTGAAGTGAAGACGCACCACACACCACCAATGAGGAAATGCAAACTGGAGTCATTTTCTCTGTCCCAGGACCAGGCAGAGACATTAATTGCCCCTCCCAGCTCATCCAGCCAACAACTTGAGACTTAGAGGTTTTCTCATCAAAAAGAGTGAGACAGATGCCTCTCCCCCATGCTGAACAGACAGACATGTCAGATATGAGTGAGAGACTTGGCAACAGTAGTAGCAAACAAGGTAATTCCAATTTGATCTACACTCCTCCCACAGCAATCCATAGGGTATCTGTCCCACAATGAGAACAACCCTAACAGTCTGGCCTCAGAACAGAGGGGAGGGGCTAAAAGGAAGTTGAATTTTCAGGAAAAGCCTCAAAGTGAGTTTTGTTTTTTGATTGTTTTGCTTGGGTTCTGTATGTTTGTATTTTATTTTAGATTTTTTCCCTCTCTCTCACTCTATTTTTGTGTTTGATTAAATTCCAGTACTTGCTTTGCTTCTGCTATGTTATTCCCCTTTTTAAGAATTCCTGCTTATGTATGGGTATTTTTGTGAGAGAGTACATCAGTAGTGGACTTTTTGTTAGCTTGTGTGTTTAACTTTCTGTATGTCTTTGATTTTCTTTAATGTTTGGCTTGTTCGTGTCTCTTATTTACCAGGTGGTTCAGCTACGTGAGTACCTTCTTCTTCTCTTGCCCCACCTTCCTCTTATCCCTACCATTCCTTTTTCTATTGTTTTCCTTTTTCTCACTTTATTTTGCTTTCAGGGGAAAAGTTTATATCCCACTGCACAGACAGATTGTAAGGTTGTGGGAAGTGGATTTCGGGGGGCCACACACCTGGTGGTGGATACTGTGATCTGCAGAAAATTTCTGAACAACAGTTTCCTGCTCAATTAAATCTCAAAACTGCAAAAACTACAGATCTTAATCATCACTTCAGCTTTAGAATTGGACAAACCCAGGAAGTTCACAAAAGGAAGAATAGGAAATTGAGCCAATGAACTCAAAATTACACCCTCATCAGTGAACACATAATTAAAGAAGAGGTTAAAAAAAGTGGAAGAAAATCTACAAAAATGAAGAAACACCAAAGAATGAATATGGATCTATCATAGACCACTGGGAGACCAGTCACTAAGAATACAGATACAGGAATGCAAAAATGAATAGCCCCAAAAGTGAATGGTCTCAAAACACAAACTCAGATATCAAGACATTAACAGAATAAATAGAATTGAGGAGAGATGAGAGAAAGCAATAATGAAAACAGTGAATGAAAGATATCAGAAACCGATAAGCATGTAAAGCAGAATTACACAAGCAGAAAAAAGAAACTTAGAGCTTGGTGACCAAAATCGAAACAAAACCAAACTGGTAAGAACTTTGAAAAGAAGTATACGAAGACAGAACAAAACATCTGAGAGATGAATGATTATTTCAAGAGGCTGAAGCTAAGTTTAATTGGAATCCTTGAGACAGTCAGAAAGACAGGGACCACCCTGGAACAAACAATCCATAAAATTATTTAAGAAAACTACAGTCATCTCATCAGTGACACAACCATTCAAACACAAGAGATTCAGGGAACCCGTGCAGGAAACCAAATCAGAAGATGAAGTCCTAGACACATAATCATTAACAAAAAAAATAGGCATAACAAAATAATTTCTAAAAAAATTTCTTTAAAAAATTTCTAAATGCAGCAAGAAAAATAGTTTAGGATACCTACTAGGGAAGATCAATTAGAATATCAGCAGAATTCAAGCTAGGAGAGCATAGAGCCAAATCTTCAAAGTCCTCAAAGATAAACAATCTCAACCAAGAATTCCCTACCCAGCTAAATTAAGTAGCACAAAAAAGTTATTCCAAAACACACTAAAAAACATGATGCTAAACAACCCCTTGGTCAACATGGAAATCAAATCAGAGATTCAAAGATAACAGGAAACAAATAAAAATGATGAAATATCTTACCAAAGCCCCTGAGATGCCATGAAAACAGTAATAAGAGGGGAATTCATATCTCTATGTACACATACGAAGAAAATGAAAAGGATGACAGGTTAACAGCCTAACAATCACCTAAGTGAGCTGGAAAAGCAAGGCCACCAAAACCCTAACTTTAGCAGAAAAATCCAGATCAATAAATTAAAGCTCAAATTTAGGATATACAAGACAAAAGGATATTACAAAAAAAATCAGCAAGACAAAAAGCTTATTCTTTTGACAGCTTAAACAAGATTTATGGACCCTAGCTAGACTGACAAAGAACAAGATTTAAAAAGGCCCAAATAAGCACAATAGAAATGCAAATGATCAAGTCACAACTGGCCCTGAAGAAACACAACAGATTATCAGAGACTACTATGTTCACTTGTATGGAAACCAACTGGAAACCCTAAAGGATATGGAGGACTTTCACATATCACTCAAGCTCCCCAGGTTGAAACAAGAAGAAATCGAGACAATAAATAGACCAATACTATTCCATGAAATTGACAATGGCATAATAAAACTACCTACATATAAGAGCCCTGGAACAGATGGATTTCCAGCAGTATTCTAGAACATAGAAAAGGAGGAAATGATACCAAAATTATCAAAAGGATTCCAAGCATTGAGAAAGATGGAATTCTCCCCAAATCATTTTAAGAAGCTAGCCTCCTATTTATACCAAAAGCAGGTAAAGATTCAGCAAAGAAAGAGAGCTACAAGCCAATTTACTTGATAAACCTCGATGCTAAATTCTCAACCAGATTCTAGCAAACTGAATCCAACAACACGTCTCAAAATTCATCCACCACAAACCCATAGTCTTCTTTCCTTGGATGCAGGCATGCTTCAACATTCACAACATCATAAATGTAATTAAATATATCAACACATGTAAAGACAAAAAACACATAATAATATAATTAGACACAGAAAAAACTGTTGACAAAATCCAGCACCCCTTCTTGATGAGCTCCTAGAACATCTGGTCATAGGTAGACTATGACTCAAAATAGTAAGAACCAACTACAGGAAACCAACAACTTTTAAAAAGACAAAAATTGTAACAATTTTCCCTGAAACTTGGAACAAGACATGGATGCCTACTCTCACCCCTCATTTTCAACATAGTTTTGGAAGCTCTACCTAGAGCAATCAGACAAGAGATGGGGATCAGGTGCTTCCAAATAGGAACAGAGGAAGCCAATTATAGCTCTTTGAAGATGGCCTGTTTCTATAGACTGAAAGCCCCAGAGAATCTGGCCAAAACCTCCTTGCATAGACAAAGGTCTTTGGCAAGGTCTCTGTGTATAAAATAAATATGCAAAGGAAAGCAACATTTCTATACACCAAATATAAACAAACAGAAACCCAAATAAAAAGCCCTATCCTATTTACAATAGAAACAGAAAAATTAAATAACTTGCCATTTCCCTAACCAGAGGTGTGAAAGACCTTTAAAATGAAAACTACAAACACTACTCAAAGAAATCACAGATGACACAAACAAATGGATAAATCATCCATGCTCATGAGTTAGAAGAATCAGTATTACTAAGATGTCCATTTTGCCCAAGGCAATCTACAGATTTAACACAATACCCATTACATTACTAGTAGTATTCTTCTCAGACATGGAAATGACAATACAGGCATTAATATGAAAACATAAATGACCATGAACAGCCAAAACAATCCTCAAGAAAAACAACAAAGCAGGGTATATCACTCGTTCAAACTTTAAACTCTTTTAAGAAGCCAAAATAATAAAAACAGTCAGGTATTTGTACAAGAACATGCATATAGAACAATGGCACAGGCTTGAGATTCCAGAACTCAAAACCTCAATTTCTTACACTACTGATCTTTGACAAAGCTTTCACCATCAATGAGTGGGAAGAGGAGAACCTATTCAGTGCATGATGCTGGGCTGACCAAATGCAGAAGATTAAAACAAGACCCCTACCAATCATGATACAGAAAAATCAACTCTAAAGGAATCAAACAGCTCAATGTAAAACCTCAAACTCTAAGAACCTTAGAAAATGCAGAAGACACCCTTATGGAAATTGGAACAGACTGTTAATTACTTATCAAACCCCAAATGCCCATGTCATATGAGATAACATAGACAAGGTGGACGTTATCAAGATGACAAGCTTCTGCAAAGCCAAAGGTACCATCACGAGAGTGGGAGACAGCCCACAGATTATGTAAAAATATTTGCCAACATTATATCTGACAAAGGCCTAACATTCAGAATCTACAAGGCACTCAAATGTGCCAAAAAGAATCCAATGAACACTCCCATTACAAAGTGGACAAAATATATGAGTAGACACTACTTAAAAGAGACATACGAGTCGCTAACAGAAACATGAAAAAATTCTCAACCTCACTAGTCATCAAATAGATGCAAATTATAACTACACTGAAATAATAACCAACTCCAGTCAGGATGGCCATCATCAATAACTGAAAGAACAACCGATGGTGGTGAGTACGCAGGGAAAAGGGAAAAAAAAAACTTCTGCACTGTTGATAGAGTGTAAACTAATACAACCTCTGTGGAAAACAGTTTTGCAATTTCTAAAAGGTCTAAAAATCAACCTTCCATATGACCCCTCAATCCTCCTGCTAAGAATATACCCGGAGGAACTCATATCACTCAGTGATACCTGCACATGCACTGTTATCACAGTATTGTTTACAAAAGCAAAAGTATTGAACCAACTCTAATGTCCGTCGAAATAGGAATGAATTTTAAAAATGTGGTACATATACCTGTTGAAATATCATGCAACTATTAATAAGCACAAAATAAGGAACTTCACAGCAATTTGGATGGACTTAGAGTCTATAATACTGCGTGATCTATCATGGAAACAAAGAACTGAGTATCAAATGTTCTCACTTATAAGCAGATCCTGAACAATTATCGTAATGCTATAAGAAAATAATTGAGAGTAGAGTGGGGGAAGATGGGATTGGCAGTATCAGGAATATGCCAGGGGAAAGGGGACTGACACCAACAACAAGGGTACCTGCATAATGAACATATACATTTGTATATGTAACCCTGAACTGTATCCCACATCTTTAAATTTAAAAGATCAATAAATTAATAAAACAGATGTCCATTCTTGTATTGGCAGAACGATAAACCAGGAGCAAATGCAATCCAAGAAAAAATGGATTCAAGTACTTTTTAACCAGAAACTGACTATCAGGCATGAAGGGCAGTAGCAGGAAACCAGGTGAGAACAAGCAAACACAAAGTCCACGCACTGCCACATCTAAAATTGTACTATGCTGCTTTAGGTTTTCTGGAGAAGAAAATCACATATCTAGGCCTTGTTCATAGTTGCTGTGTTTCCCATGTCTTAGATATAATGAAGAATGGAAGATTAGGGACCCAAGCATGTGAAGATTAACATTAGTGTGTGTGTGTGTGTGTGTGTGTGTGTGTGTGTGTGCACATGTGTCTCTATATTTGTGCATGTGTGTGATTATTATCTGGGTCTTGAATCACACAAATCTGTCTGTGAAGTTAATATTTGATGTGATATCTAACCAGATGGTCAAAAAGGAAAAATCAGGTTCCCACAAATTTACTAAAAGTTTTTGAAATCTGCATGTCTCTTGACTGTATCAGTGCATCTGGAATCTCCAGAGAAGAGGCTCCCTGATGCTTTCATGAAGTCCTTGCTTGGGGTATCCCTGTAGACTTTTTGGGTTTATCAGGGACAATATACTATTTCAAAAGAATTAGGTGTCACAGAAAGACCATTCTGAACCGAGGTCAGCCACTTCACACTGGGATAGAGATTCTGAAAGGAACATGCTCTGTGAGATACAGA
Organism: Carlito syrichta; assembly: GCF_000164805.1. NCBI lineage: Eukaryota > Metazoa > Chordata > Mammalia > Primates > Tarsiidae > Carlito > Carlito syrichta. The sequence continues at coordinate 86,456 of NW_007233478.1, read as the reverse complement.
AAACTTCTCTGCTTGGTGGCGTCTGGTTTGCAATGGGTCTTTTAACCCACCAGACAAGCTTTAGCCCTTAACAGGTGCACAAGACATTGGAGGGGAGATTTTCTCTTAGGAGCTATGTCTTATTTAGATAAAAAGTTTTATAAGCATTAAAGTAAAACTGTTTCCAGAAGCATTGACATGCCTTTCAGTATTCTACTGTATATGAAGCATTTACCAAACCAACAACATCCATGAGAATCATGTTAGTAAAGAACTCCTATAGCTTTTAGATATCTTAAAAGGAGATGGAGAGGGAACAGGTATTTTATTAATTTATTGCATTTAAATATAAAGGAACACACCGATCATGGGAGTGAACCGGAGCAAGCAGAAGACAAAGTCCAGAGATTGTTGAGGTTATTTGACTCCTGTTTAATATTTCCATCTTTCAACAAATGTTACCTGTTTCTGTAGCATAACTGTTTATCTTGAAATATTTAATATCTTGTTTAAACAGCCATAATAATAGTGTAATTATGCACCCTTTCTGATAATTTGTTCATTATGACTTTCTTTCTATTTGTTATACGTCATATTGTTTTATTGATAACCAGACATTTTGGATTCAAAGTTTGGTATTTGTTTAGTGTTTGATTCCACGCTTTTTTTTCCTTCTGTATATAAACACATCATATCTTTGCAATGCCTTTAATGTGAAGTTTGTTTAAATTTTCTCAGGTCTGCATTTGATACTTGTTTCAGTGGTTGCACTTGAAATTTCTCCCTGCTATGAACCCAAGAGCTCAGGTTCCCCTGTGAAACCCTGCTTTAGCTTCCTTATTACTTTGCACATTCCCCATTTGTTCTCCTGTATTCAATCAACTTTAGTGCAATAAAATTGCACCCCAGTTTTATTGTTGACAGTTTTTAATATGGTAGAAGGGGGTGGACTAAGGACTGGTCTCTGATCTTCTCACTTAACCACATTCCCCAGCATGCATCATGATGCTTGATCTCTGTGAGTTCTCTCTTGAGTCCCTGTTCATCTTCTGTAGGGAATTCAGGTCTATGTATTTCTGCCCTTTCTTCTGGAATGGAATGGCTTTGTTTCCCCCAGTCTCTCTCACTCACATCTCCAATGTTCCTTCATCTCTCTACTCTGCCTCCATACTTGCTGTTCCCTATAGATTGTTTGTTATTCTGTATGAAAGAATTTGTAGGTCAAAAAAAATTCTGTGGTGAATTCCCTTTGCTTCCCATTATTTATAGGCAGCACCCTAGGCCTAGGATACTGGTATCAGTGCTTTGTCATGCAGATTACTTCTTTAGTTATGTACTGGTGGTAGGGGACATAGCTCCAAATGCACTTCTAATAAGTGAGTTATTGCACTCTCCTAGTGATAACCAGCTGTGTGGGAGGGAATTTTGCCAAGATCCAGCCACACTGGATAAAAGACTTCAGTGGGAATAGGAATATCCTAACTCTGTGGTTGCCAGAAAGTTCAAACTATGACACCTATACTGCATTAAGCATTGACCCATCCAATGCATGTTCCTATCAAGATTACTTGTCCTAGTCTACATGCCATCTGGAGGTCTCTGTCCAACATAAACTAATAAGCCAATATTCTGTTCCTGATTCATCCTGTAAGGGTTTGTCTTTCTACAGATTTCAGTTTTGTTTTGGGTCAAGTCACTTCAGTTAACTGAAGTAGCAAAGAAAATACGTGAATCTACAGACTTCCAGTTTTGTTGTTTTTTGTGAAAGTTGATAACTATTTTGTCATTACTATTATTTATGTAATAAGAAATATAGCTGTTTTATCCACTGCCTAATTCACCAAGGTGATTAGTAGTTTTATTGATAAAATGAATAAATTGGCAAAAAAAATCCATGTTTCAATCAACCGCTTAATCTGCAGGAAAAGGTTGGTCTATTCATTCACTTGACTTTGATTCATTATTAATAATATTGAGTATTTGATACATACTAGAGCATGGCTGAATGCACAGATATTTTTGCCAATGAAAATAAAACAGAAAGTAAAAGTATAATCTTTATTACTTGACTTTTTAAATCTTAGAAACTGAAAATTCATCTAAAGTATCCTAACAATGTTAAGTCGATGTCTAGTGAGAACTGAGAGAAAGGAAGGGGAAGAGCAGGAATTTACAGAAGAACTAGAGAAGATATACAGGTGAAATGAGTTGTTTGACATCTTAAGAGTCATGATACTTATGTCAATCAACTTAACACATTAGTATGTGAAAATTATTATATGTCAATTATATGGTATTTAAGTTAGAACAAATACCAAGTGAATGATAGATACAGAAGAAGGGATGAACAGATGTACAATAATGCATATGACATCACACTGCTGCTAATACATTTGTATGGACTTGAGTGTTCATGAAACAGACAATTTCTACTTGTATTTTATGTATATGCAAGAGTACATTTAAAGTACTTCGTGTTCTTTTTCAAAGAGAAGAATTTTACAAAGCTAACTGTGCACAACTAACTCTATTCTGGACTAGAATCACAAAGTAGCTGAGTCCAGCACTGAGGAGCATAGGCGCAGATCCTGAGAGTAACTCTCACCACAAGCAGCTCTTGGACACATCGCATAGTCCCCTCATACTCTGGGTTACTTGTAAATCTGTAGTAGGAGAAAATATTTACTCCTACAAACATTATCTGTATGCATCTATAAACCAAATAAGGCAATGGGAGTTAATTATTTATCACAGTAAAATCACTCCTGTCTGCTTTGGGCTCTTCCCTTTGTGAGGCGTTGCAGTTCACGGCTGGCTATTAGGAGGAGTGCAAATAGGGTCCTCACTCTGTCAATGAAAACCAGCCCATTTCTGACCCTGCAGGTCTCGGAGAGAAGCCCCAGTCCTTAGATTCTCAGATGTTGCCATTTGGAGGTCAGAAATGAACACAGGTGACTCGCCATGGAATTTGGGCACTGCTGAGTTTTCTTTCATGCTGTTTTAATGACTGTGGCATGAAAACTCAAGATACTGAGTGTGTGAGTGGAAGAAACAATATATACTTGACAATTTGAACAGGTCATCTCTATGTTTGCAGGAGTCCTGTGTGAGGTTCAGATAGTGGAATCAAGGAGGCTTGTTACAGCGTGGAGTCCCCCAAGACCGTCATGGGCAGCCTCTGAATTCACATCCAGTGACTACTACATGGAATGGGTTCACCAGGCTCCAGGGAAGGGGCTGAAGTGATTTATTCTGATAAGAAACAAAACTTCATCTGGACTCGGTGGCTCAGCCTGTAATCCCGCGCGTTTGGGAGGCTGAAGTGAGTGGATTGCCTGAGCCTGCGGGTTCGAGACCCGCCTGGGCAGCGAGACCTCATCTCTACAATAAATCAAAAAATCAGCTGGGATTGGTAGCACATGCCTGTAATTCCGGCTACTTGGAAAGCTGAGGCGGAAGGATCGCTGGAGCCCAGCAGGTGGAGGCTGCGGTGACCGGGAGCGGTTGCTGCACTCCAGTCTGGGCAACAAAGTGAGACTGCAACTCAATTAAAAAAAAAGGAACAAAGCTTTGGCCACCCTTTTTAGGATCCCCATCAACTTCTGGAAGCTTTTCTGTCTTCTAATAAACCCCCACTTACTTATTAAAAAAAAGAAATAAAAATAAACAAAGCTCATAGTTACATGACAAAATACACTGCATCTGTACAAGGCAGATTCACCATATCAAGGGACAATTCCCAGAACACACTGTATCTGCAAATGAATAGTCTGAAACTTGAGGACTTAGCTGTTTATTACTTTACTAGAGACAGAGTGAGGGGAAATCATTAAGAGCTCAGACACAAATTTTCCTGCTGGGATTCTCAACCACCAGGGGGTGACAGACCACTGGGCATTAGGTCCACCTCAAGAGCAGAAGAGGGTTGTTGAGGGCTGGTTTCATGCCAAGCGGTTGGCTGCCTTCCCATCTGTTCCTGTGGAATCTGTCTGAAGTTGCAATTCTTTAGTAAAATTTGACATCCCCAAATATGCAACATTGGTGTCCTATTTGTATTTGCAGAACACATTCTCACCTGCACCAAAGTCAGAGATTGGAGTTATCCCTGAACAAACTCTCCCATGGCAAAAGGACCAGTCTCCTGAGGAAGCCCTGGCAATGTGTGGTTAGTTTTCTAAAAGATTCATGCAGGAACCTCAGTGAAATTTCCTCTGTAGAATAGTATATATGAGTAAGATTTGAGCCCATAGATAGGTTGGAGCAGTGCCAGTGTCCTTAAAAACCTAAATGATGTCACATCTGACATTCTTTTCTTTTTGAAACTGTGCGAACAACTCAGAATTGATCTAATATCCTTTTTTTATGGGTAATTAATCTTTTTTGTCATTTCAAGATTATATTTCACTCTTCTCTTTACTCCTTTTCCTTGAAAATGGTGATTTTTTCATTCATCTAAAATCTAGAACTGAGGTCTTTGATGCTCAGAGTGGGCTCAGGCTGTGTCTCCTGCAGGGCCTGGGAAGGCTGAGAGGATCTTCTTTCTCACCGTTGCTGGTTTCAGCGAATGGACTGCTTGCAAAATGCTAGAGGACATTAGTCACCAAGGCGATAATAGAAGTCTTCTCAAGATGAGATAATGATGTAGAACTGACTCTGTGCTTCTCATATTGTCATGGTTCCACCTCACTCACCCTTGACTTTGGAAAGAGCTGAGGATTGATCCTCCCTTGTGCTGTGTGCTCTGGGTGACAGCGATGCGGTGTCTGGCTAGAAAAGTGGTGGTCCGTAGGATTAGCCATCAGGATAGACAGTCTAGGTATCCTGGACAAATTAGGCCTCCCATCCACCATGCAGTGTGGTCATTTGCCATCCTTCTGGGATTGAATAAGACTCACTCAGTTTATCTAGGACAATCCTCCTGACTTGCAGAAAGCTGATGGCAGACTTCCGTAGCATCAAATAAATACCTTCATGGCATACATAAGTTCATTTTATTTTAATAATTGAAACTATAGCTTTGCAAGTTGATGCATAAACTCATTAACAGCATGCTTATGTTATATTTTATACTGGACAGTGGCATTGGACTCATAGTATATGTAATTTAACTAAAATAGTTGATGGTTATGGTCTTTTGAGAGCCCAGTTCCAAGACTTACCTAAATTTCTGGGCTATTTTAAATAATAAATCCACTCTTTTGAGAGGAAGTGCATGGGGAGTGGAGTGAAATTCATGAAGCTATTAGAACTTGATGGACCTCTGTGTCTGAGTGAAGGATAGAGAAATGAGACCAAGGGTGGATATGTCCTAAATTTCTCTGCTGTACAAAGGCAAACAAAGGGAGGTCTGGAATATCATTGAATTATCCTCAAGTCAATGTGTTTTCTCAGGGAACACCATGACTCCCAGCAATAACTCTGCCTCAGATCACTGGGAAGCTCAGTTGTCTTCTGGGAATCAGTTGACTCATAGGACATGAGTCATCTCACAGGATGTGAGACTGCAGCAGAAGACATGTCATCGCCTTCAAAGAGCAGCTTCTGGTGCCTGATCCAGATGCATTGTGCTCTCATAATTTCGGGTAAGGTGCTGTATCAGGGCCAACATGTTGTGGGTTTCCAATATAGAACACAGGGTTTTACTTTATATTCTTGAAATACATAAGCAGTTAATGTGCAGTCTGTAAATTTGTGTCATTTTGTTTCATTCCAATTGCATCATTCCCTAGTTGTGTAAAACATCCTGGCATAGAGTTGCCGTTCTTCTCAGAAATTGCTAAATGAATGGAGAATATATATTTTCCATTTTCATTTCCTTTTCACCATGTATACAGATTATGAATGGAGTGTATGTGTCTTTGCCACCTCCGTCTCTTGTCTTCGCAATGACAGCAGACCTTAGATAAACTCAGATTCAAAGGAAAATCTGCTCGTGCACACACTAGAGGCAAAAGTTACCCCAATGCAGTTCAATAGCCTCAGGGCATTTCTCATAAGGGGGAACTCCAGCAGCACTGTTAGTGACACCTGCTCAGGTCTATTTATTGGGTTCATTATTTGGACACCTATCAGCCCACCACACCTCAGCTCCATTTTACAACACATCACTATCACAAAAGCAGGTAATTATTCCATCTCAATTTTTCTGACACCATTTGTCATCTTATTACATAGTAAGTTTCATTAGAGGAAAGTATTTCCTCTTAGTTTTCCAGATAGAGTCTCAGAAGTTGTTGAATTCATCAGGAAGAAAATTGGATATGTTTTTGGACATAAAATAACCATTCATATGCGGGGATTTTCTTTGAACACTAGTCAGCCATGTACAATCTCAGGAACATTATTGCTGCATCATGTAGGCAAACTAGGATTAAACTTCCTTAAATTTGAATCCTGTCTGTAAAAGAAGGACCCACAGCATCCCCTGTCACCTTGCTGGAAGGATTCCCAATGCCCAATGTGTGGTCAGTATGGAAATCCAAGGTCCAGTTTTCAGCAATAACTCAGTCACAAGCCATGAGCTAGGGTGTCTCAAAAGTGGAGTCATCAGCACACCTGGATGGGCTTCAGGGTGACTGCTAAACCACCAGTAGATGCTCAGAACTCACCCAAAACATTGAACCACTGAGCAACATGTGAACAGAAGGAAAAACAAGAGAGTTTCTGGCCAACATTGTTTTTTTCTTTTCTTTTAGTTAATATGCCACCCTCAGGAGAAGAAATTCTTCTTGATTTCTAACCCATGGAATGATTGACTCAAAGTAAAACTGAAGTAAAAATAAATATGCAATTAACTCTTTGTACTTGGGTTATTTTTCTGAGATGCCATCGTCATCATTACTATTATAATCCTCTACATCATTCCCATCATTTTAGTCATCATCCTCTCCATAATGATGTCAAAATCAATGTGAAGAAAGTTTGTTTCATGATAGAATAAATTATTTAATTAAAAATTCCATTCTTTAGAAGAGGGTGTTGTGTTGAGGACCACTTTTTAAGCCAGTGAGAAAATGTCTAAAATAAAAATGGAACCATTGTGTTTGGTTCCAGCTAAATTATGTGTCCTCTCAATTCCTTTGCAAGGAAGTCTGGGACAAGTTTTGGTAATATTTCCACTATTAGGTAATAGTGATTTTCTTCTTGACAGGCATGCCCTAAATTATAGATAATAATTTGATGAAAGACACCCAGGAATTCTTTCCACATCAAGTTACTACATGATATATTTTTCTTTCTCACATATAAATCACTTTTAGTTACCTTATTATCCCTTCATTAGGAAAGATGTGTGTGAACACAACATTAGTTCAGGTACACATATCTGAAAGTGGGGTTTACCATCAGACAGGCAAACTCTGCACCCACATGGACACTTTTCTCAGACTAGCACACATGTCTTACAAGTTCATGTTTCAGGGGCTTTGCCCCACATGGGTCTTTGTCCTTCCTAGGGTAATTTATCCTCTCCATCTCCACCTACACTTTTGTCATTGATATTTCTCAATTATTCCACTTCCTGTCCCTTGCTGAAACAACCTCCCAATGGATGGTGTCCTGTGACAGCTACAGCTGTTTTAAATATTTTCCAGATAAGACAAAATATTCATTCTAAAGCATAAATGCTATGTATGATATCTACTAAATTTTCCTTGGCATTTATGATTATACATTTTTTTGTGTGTATACATGTATGCATATGTGTGTATGTACATATTCTTCAAGACAAATATATTTAGATAGCATAAAATTGACTCTAATTTTCATTTCCAAGGTGTTCACTCTACAACATATCAACAGAGTCCAGAATTATCTCTCTACAGGAAATAACTGAAAAAAACAGTAAAAAATATTGTAATCAAGGTATTTGACTTGTGTTAAACAAAGTTATCTCGGAGATATGGAAAATCAAGAAATACTCTGACAAATGCATGCTGAGATAAGATTTAAGTGCTTTCACGTTAGAACAAGGTGGGAACCCAGGAGGAATCCTGTAGATTGAGAGTAAAGAAGTAGGACTGGGATCCCAACAGGCCATGAAGTGCAAAGGTCACATGCATACAGGAAGATGAATGCATTGTTTATGGTAAAATCCACTGTTGTCAAGAGGAACACTGCTCTTGAATAAAGTGTAGATCAGTCTGGGAAACAGGCAATTTGCGCAGGAGAACACACAGAACTTTTCTTAAAATCTATAGCTATTCCAAAGTACACAAAAAAGTATCATCACAGTGTGGGTAAAATCGATATTATAGAAACGGAAAAGCAAGGGACTCCACGAGTCAATAGGATATACCAAAAACATGACTGAGAGGGTTGTAGAATCAGTACCTAGAGTTTACACAAGGGGTGACCCAAACAAAACAGGAATTTATTTATTAAAATAATTGCCGGAGCCCATCAGGTCGAGGTTGCGGTGGCCGGGAGTAGCCACTGCACTCCAATCTGGCTTACAGAGTGAGACTCCAACTCAAAAAAAAAAAAAAGAAAAGAAATAATGGTTGACTGAGCTCAGTGACTCAGCCTGTAATCCCAGCAATTTGGGAGACTGAGGCGGGCAAATTCCCTGAGTTCGTAAGTTCAAGACCCAACCAGGTACTCTGTGAGAACCTATATTAATATCAAAAATTAGATAGGCACTGAAGAACATGCCTATAGTTCTCTACTTGGAAGAATGAGGCAGAGGGATCGCAGGAGCCCAACAGGTTGAGGCTACAGTGGCCAAGAGTGTGCCACTACACTCCAGTCTGGGTTACTGAGTAAGAATCATTCTCAAAAAAGAAAAAAAAAGAAAAAGAAAATGTTTTTTTATTTATTCTAACATGTTTAAACTTCAGTCACCTTTGGAGTACTCTCTATTTGATGCAATACATTTCCGGAGAAGCTTTTTCCAACGTTCAATACAATTTTTGTAGTATTCCATTTTGACGCCTTTAGACAGTTTTGCCTGAGCTTCTCTGATGCAGGAAGGTGACAGCCCGTGGTTATTGTTACAGCCCTGATAACACATTATTTATATTCATTGCATTACTATGAAATTTACTATGGATCTGAGAGGACTGTGCTTGCTTAATCAGTCACTCTTACCATATCTTGGTCATGTTTTCTACCGTTGATAACCAAAATACCCAGCAATATAACCCAGTATACACCACAAACTTCTAACTTGTTTTTTTTTTGTTTTTGTTTTGTTTTTATTTTTTTATTTTAAAGATGTGGGGAACAATTAAGGTTAGATATTCAAATGTTCATTATGCAGGTACCCTTGTTGATGAGGTGTGCCCCTCCTTCCTCTGACTGTTTCCCACTACTGCCAATCCCTTTCTTATACTATTATGATAATTGTTCAAGGTCCACTTATGAGTAAGAACATATGGTACTGTGTTCATTGTTTCTGTGATAGGTCACTGAGTATGACATATTCTAAATCCATCCAAGTTGCAGGAATGGTCATATGCTTGTTCTTCTTTATGGTTGCATATTATTCCACTGTGTATATGTACCACATTTTTTATCCAGTCCAGCTTGATTGGGCAGTATGGTTGGTTCCATGGTTTTGCTATTGTGAATAGAGTTGGAACAAACATGCGTGTGCAGGTATCTTTATGGTGGAATGATTTGAGTTCCTTCTGGTATATTCCCAATAGGAGAATTACTTGGTTGTATGGACAACCAACTTCTATTTCTTTCTGAAACCACCACACTGTCTTCCAAAGAGGTTGTACTAGTTTGCATTCCCACCAGCAGTGTAGAAGTGCTCTTGGTGTAAATGCTAACTAGATCAGAGGAACGTCTTTGATTACTATAGAACTATTGTTTCACTAAAACACTGTGAGATAAGGAATGATAACACTGTATGGCAGCTGTGAAAATTGTTAAATTCAACAAATGATGTAGCCCAGATGGGTCTGCATGGAAGTGTGTCTGTATTGGTGTGTTATCTAGACATGTACATCTCTGTACTTCTTTTAGTAGTAAGGAGGGAAATCTGAACTGGGGGGATAGATACAGAAGCATAAGGAATTATGGAAATGCAGATACAAGCATTCCTCATAATCAAGAATAAACAGCATATTTGAAAGGTATGCTAGTAACATAACTATGAAATGATATAACAAATTCAACAATTCCTCATCATAGGTGTCTCTTAGTGCAGCACACCCACAGATTTTATAAGGAAGATGCAAGTGATGAAGCTTGTTTCAAAGAGACAATGACGGATAAAGGCAACCCACAGTGATGGTAAGGAGAAGTCCAACACTTGAAAAGGAAATTGCTTTAGTTTAACTTCTGAAGCACTTCTGTAGATCTGATAAGCAATTCATGAAAAAAAAATCATTCAACAACATGTTTCTTATGACATATCTAGCTCATGTTTGAACATGAAAGCAGAATTGCCCACAGCTTTAAAAAATCGCCTCCTAACTACACAAAACAAACAAGTAACCCTGTACAAATAGGGTTCATGAGTGATCAGGTCATCCTATGCAATACCAGAAAAATAACGGCTTACAACTTTATTATGAAACATGATGCCATGAAAAATCTACTGATAATCATGTATATGAAATTTTGTCATGAACAAAATAAGATAAAAGTTAAACCTAATTAAATTTACAAACGACTTTCTGCTAAATTGACTGTCAACAAAATGAAGAACAAGTTTCAGTGGAAATAAATTCTGAAAAAAAATGTAACCAACAAAAATCTTGCATATGTAAGAATCTTCAAAAGAAAACAGTAAAAAATAAGAAACAATCCATTTACAAAACTAGAAACAATTGGTGCACACAGTCCCCCGAAGATATACAAGTGACACAAGAAGAATGTCAACATCATTTATCATTAGAATTGATATGGAGATGACATGAGATATCACTACTCATTTTTTTACCCTATTTTTATTTTAAAGATTTGGAGTGCAAGTTAGGATTAAGTACACAAATAATATATGTGCAGATAAAGCTTGGGCCTCCTTATTGTCCCTGGTGTAGGATAAGGTAACCTTTGTGATATTACATATCCTCCTTTGTCCTTTGCCATTGTTCCACAGATTCACTTTTTTAGATGGCTCAATGTATAATAAATACTGATAGCACCAGTGTTTGTGAACATGGTAGACCCTACAGCCTAAAATACTTCTCATGTAATGCAAAATGAAACATCCCCTCTGGAATGTAGTGAACAACTTCTCTTAAAGTTAAGCATGTCCTTAAAACATGACCCAGAAATCAGCTCTTGAGTATTTGCTACAAATGAATAAAGTGACATTTTTACACATTTGTAGTCAAACATTTTAAAATTTATAGATGTTAGATACTAGAAGTTGGGCATGGTGATTCCAGTTTGTACTCCCAGCACTTTGAGAGGCCAAGGTGGGTGGCTTGTCCTAACCTATGATTTTGAGACCAGCCTGGGCAACCTGGCAAGACTTCATCTCTGCAATCAATCAAAAACTTTGCAGGGCATGGTAGTGTGCACCAGTAGTTTCAGCTATTTAAAAGAATGAGGTGGAAGGTTCGCCTAAGCCCAGCGGGCCGACAGTGGGTGGACATGAATGTATCACTGCACTCCAGCCTAGGCAACAGAGTGAGTCTCCAACTCAAGAAGAAGAAAAAAAACTAGAAACACTACAAAAGTTTTTCAAATTTGAAAAGATCCATGACCTAGAAAAACTTAATATTGTTAAGTAATGACAATGAAAAATTATTGATGTGCACATTAGAGTTGAATTTACAGATATGATGCTGAGTGAGAAATGCCAGGCTCCGACCATCAGAAGAATTTCCAGTTTTCTTCCCCCTCGATTCTCCCATAAGCTAGAGGGCCTGCAAATTAGTATCTACCTCCAATACATTTATTTAAAATTTACATTTGATAAATATTGATACATATGTCATCTTCGATTTTCTCCTCCACAAGCACATGATATTTTGATAGCTGCATAGAATAAATAAAGGACAAGTAGGGATATTTAGGGATATTCCTCTTTTTCTCTGTAATATTTAGAATTTTTACCACTTATAGACTTTTTCATTTATTTGTGCTGCAAATATTTCAGATATCACTTCTTGCTGTATTGAAATATACAACTTAACTTTGTGAACAATAGTCACACAACATTCCATTAATAATGACAACAACAGAACTTACTTATTCTATCTAAATATATGTTTGTGAACAGTAATTTGTGGAGATGGCTGTACAAGACTACGCATGTGTCAATAGTCATCAAAGTAAATTTTAAGTAAAGCTTATTGCGTGGCAGCTACAACTCAGTAAGTATGTTACACATGAAAAATACAAGTAGATTAACAAAGAGCAGTTAAAAAATAAATAAATATCTAAAATAAGCGGGGCTTGGTGGCTCAGTCTGTAATCCCGTGCCTTTGGGAGGCTGAGGTGAATGGATTGCCTGAGCCCGTGGGTTCGAGACCCACCTGGACAGACAAGACCTCATCTCTACAATAAATCAAAAAATTAGCCAGGCTTGGTAGCACGTGCCTGTAGCTCCAGCTACATGGAAGGAAGAGGCGGAAGGATCGCGGGAGCCCAGCAGGTCGAGACTGTGGTGGCCGGGTGTGGCCCCTGCACTCCAGTCTGGGCGACAGAGTGAGACTCCAACTCAATATATATATATATATATATATATATATATTTATATATATATATAATGAAAGAGACTGCTTAAAATACACCTACTTGAGTCCTAAACTTCTCTACATTTGAAAGAAAATTGGAGAATGTTGTAAAAGCAAAAACCATTCTCATTATAGAAAAGAAGTTCAGTAATCCAAACTATTAATGCCAGGGTCTCTTGGCCTAGGTTAAGGAAATTGGTTATGTTCAGGAACGAGAAGCACAGGCTCAGACAGTGGACTATCATCGTAATATGCTCCAGGACACATCACACAACACCTCCAATATCTGTGTTTTCCAGTGTTACAGTAGAATATTAAGGTAACATTGAAAAACAACACACATCTATAGTGTACAAATGTAAAAAATAAGACAACATATATTTTTTTTACCAAGAAATTACATATTAGGAAGTCACATATTTAAAAATACTTTCATTGACAATGAACTCCTCCAGGTTCCTCTCATCTGCACTGGAGGATTGCCTCTCTGAGCCAACCACCCAGTGCTTGTTATATAGCAGGAAACATGCAAATAAGACCCTCAATCCGAGTAATGAAAACCAACCCAGCCCCAACTCTCCAATCGTGGGAGAGGAGCCCAAGCCCTGGGATTCCCAGGTGTTCCCATTCAGAGACAAGGACTGAACACAGACGACTCACCATGGAGTTTATTCTCAGCTGGGTTTTCCTTGTGGCTGTTTGAAAAGGTAATTCATGGAAAACTGTGTATATTTATTTTGTGAGTGGAAATGAATGAGGGAAACAGAAGAATTTTGTGACAGTTTCTAATCAAGACATCTATGTCTTTACAGGGGTCCACTGTGATGTGCAGCTGGTGGAGTCTGGGGGAGGCTTGGTCCAGCCTGGGGGAATCCCTGAAACTCTCCTGTAAAGCCTCTGAATTCACATTCAGTGATCATGCCATGGGCTGGGTCCGCCAGGCTACAGAGAAGGGCCTTGAGTGGGTTTCATCCATTAATGATAGTGGTGGAAGCACATACTATGCAGAGTCCATGAAGGGTCGATCCACCACCTCCAGAGACAATGTCAAGAACTTGCTGAATCTGCTAATTAACAGTCTGACAGCTAAGGACATCACCACATATATCTGTGTGAGACACACAGTAAGGAGATGTCAGAGTGAGCCTAGACACAAACTTCCCTGCATGGACTTTGGGCTGAAATCAACTACAGGTGATAGGCAGGATTCACTGATCAGAATCAAGCTTAGAGACAGCTGCAAAAGGAGGTTAAGGACTGATTTCCTGTCAGTGTTTGTGATTTCCTCCTCACCTGAGAATTTCCCCAGGGAACCTCCCTAATTTTAGATGTCTGTTCCTGTCAAAGTGATCTCTAAATAGACAAGGGGTCATTGTAATAGGAGGATATATTGTCTCTCACAGACACAAAATTCAGATTTCCACTCAGAGAGAAGGTAACACCTTAACCACTGACTCCATGGTGAGAGTCCTGAGGAAGCCCAGGGAGAACAGGGAGTTCTTTCCAGTGATCTCAGGGCAGGGGCTTCTGTAGAATTTTCTGATTGGGACAATATCTAGAGATTCTTTGTCCAAAATGGTGTGTGGATGTGCAATTGACCTCTGCTGTCCAAACCGGCACACTGTCACCTTTCTCACCAGTAGATTTAGGAAGACCTAGAGCATGTGGTCAGAATTCAAATGGAGTCAATTGTGATAAAACCCTGACACATGGAATCATGGAATGCCACAAAGAAAGAGATCCCGACACATAATAGGAACTATCTGAAAAAAACTCTGTAAAACCACAGCCTTGCACAAAGGTCATCCTAAACTTACCACAAATTACTTCTGTTAGGACAGGTGCACAGACACGACTGGTCCAAGCCTGGAATGATGCTACATTTTTATGGGTCCTTGATGCCTAAAATAATTATCACAAAGCAAATATGTACCCCTACTCATTTTTTTTTTAAAGTCCTAAGGATTGACCCACTGGAGTCTCTGCTGCATTTGTTGTCAACATTGTATAGTTAGTCACTTTCAGTAAGGTTTAAAAGTTGCCTATGTCTGATATTTCTGCAAAAAATAATCCAGATTGATGACTACAAACAGGATTTTATGAATATGTTGTAAGAGGGCAATCTTAATAAAATCCTGACTGTTTTCACATAATTTATGAGTGTCTTAAAATATTGTGCTGTGTTTTCATATAATAGAATAGAATCTAATATTGGAGAATACATTTGAAAATACAAGTCTTTTTTCTTTTTTTTCTTTTAAAATGTGGAGTATAATTCAGGGTTAGATATCCAAACGTTGATTATTAAGGTACCCTTGCTAATGAGGTATGACACTCCCTCCATTAGGAGTTTCCCTAAACTGCCAATGGCAAACCCATCCCCTGAGAGTTTCTGTCTACTCTCAATCCTCTTCTTATAGTATTTATTTGTTCAATGTCTGCTTATGAGTGAGAACATATGATACTCTGTTCTTTGTGACTGTGATAGGATCAATCACTGAGTATGATTGTTTCCAAATCCATCAAGTTACTTCGATGTCCATATGTTTGTCTTTCATTATGGCTGTATAATATTCCATTGTGTAAATGTATCACAATTTTTTATCCAGTCCAGGTTTGATGGGCAAGATAGCTGGTTCCATGTTTTTGCAATTATGAATAGACCTGCAACAAACATACGTGTGCAGGTATTATTTTTTGTAGAATGATTTCTGTTCCTCTGGGTATATTCCCAATAGGGTGGTTGCTGGATCATATGGAAGGTCACTTTCTTATTCTTTCAGAAATCATCACCTGTTTTCCATAGAAGTTGCACTACTTTGCATTCCCACCAGCAGTGTAGATGTGTTCCCTTTACACCACATCTGTGCCAGCATCTCTTGTTGTTTGTTTTTATTAATGATGGCCACTCTTACTGGGGTTAGGTGGTATCTCAATGGGATTTTGATGTGCATTTCTCTGATGATGAGTGAGACTGAGCACTTTTTGATGTGTCTGTTGGCTGCCCATATATCTTCTTTTGAGAAATGTCTATTCATGTGTTTCAACCACTTTTTATGGGGATTTTTTTTTCCTTTCAGCACATTCTAGTTCCTTGTAAATCCTACATTTTAGGCCTTTTTCAGATATACAGTTGGCAAAAATTTTTCCCCATTGTGTGGGCTGTCTCCCTGCTCTCTTGGTGGTTTCCTTTGCTTGCAGAAGCTGGTTAGTTTAATGAGGTCCAACTTGTCTAACTTATTTCTTAAAGTATTTGCCTTTAGGGTTCTGAATAAGATTTGGTTGCCACTTCCAATTTCCATAAGGGTGTCTCCTGCATTTTCTAAACTTCCTATAGTTTGAGGTTTTATGCTTAGGTCTTTGATCAATTTAGAGTTAATTTTTTTATGTATGGTGAGAAGTAGGGTTCCTGTTTCAATCTTCAGAGTTTGGTCAGCCAGTTTTCCCAGCACCATTTACTGAATAGATTCTCCTTTCCCCAGTGGTTGTTGTTGGAGGCTTTTTCAAAGATGAAATGGTTGAAGAGTTGAGTCTTTGCTTCCAGAATGTCTACCTTGTTCCATTGGTTTTTGTGCCTGTTCTTGTAGCAATACCTGACTATTTGGATTACTGTAGCCTTAAAGTAAAGTTTGATGTCTGGAATTGTGATGCCACTCCATTTGTTTCTTTTGCTAAGGATCTTTTTGGCTATTCATAGTCATTTATGTTCCCATATGAATTTCCAGGCCTGAGAAGTATGATGTTGGTAACTTTATGGGTATTTCATTGAATCGTTAGATTGTCTTTGGTAGGACGTTCATTTTAACAATGTTGATTCTTCTTATCCATGAGCATGGGATAATTTTGTGTCTTCTTGGATTTCTTTGTGTAATATTTTGTAGTTGTCATAGTATAGGTTTTCACTTCTCAGGTTAGGAAGACTCCGAGGTATTTCATTTATTATTTGGATATCTTGAATGGGATTGTGCCTTTAATTTGGGTCTATTCCTGTTTGTTGTTGGCACATAGTAATGCAACTAACTTTTGCACAATTATTTTTTACCCTGAGACTTTGCAAAAGTCCTTTATCAGTGCAAGCATGTTTTTGACAGATTCACTTGGACTTTCCAAGTATAGGATCATATTATCAGCAAAGAAGGATAACTTGACTTGCTTTTTTTCCTATTTTGATACCCCTGATTTCCTTATCTTGTCTAATTGCCCTAGCCTGGACTGCTGATACAATATTGAACAAGATGGGTGAGAGTGGGCAACCTTGTCTTCTTCTAGTTTTCAGGGGAAATGTTTCCAGTTCCTATCCATTTAGCCATATGGTAGATGTGTGTTTATCATAGATGGCTCTTACTATTTTGAGGTATGTTCCTTTTATTTTATTTTATTTTATTTTTTGAGTTGGAGTCTCACTCTGTCACCCAGACTGGAGTGCAGTGGCCACTCCTGGCCACTGTAGCCTCGACCTGCTGGGCTCCAGCGATCCTTCTGACTTAGCCTTCCGAGTAACCAGAATTACAGGCATGCGCTACCATGCCTGGCTGATTTTTTGATTTATGGTAGAGATGAGGTCTCACTGCCCAGGCGGGTCTCGAACCCACAGGATCAGGCAATCCACTCACCTCAGCCTCCCAAAGGTGCAGGATTACAGGCTGAGCCACTGAGCCCAGCTGGTATGTTTCATTTTATAGTTAAGCCTTTGAGTATTTTTATCAAGAAGGGATGATTTATTTTATCAAAAACTTTCTCTGCATCTAATGGAGACAATCATGTGGTTCTCGTTTTTACGTCTCCTGATGTATTTAATTACATTTATGGTCTTGCAAATGTTGGACCAGCCAGCATCCCGGGGTGAATCTTACTCGGCCATGGTGTATGCTTTTTGACATGTGCCGGAAGCCACAACCCCTAAAGAAGCAAAATGAAGGTTACGCGAAAATGGGAAAAACACTGACTGGGAGCAAAGCTCCAGTGGGAAGCAGCCATGATGGAGGCAGAGCACCATGGATCCTATTGAAGGGCTCCTTTGGGTCTTAAAGGAAGGCGTGCTTAGGCTTGGAAAACACTTCCCTTGATAAACAAAACAATTAGCTAGAATGTGGAAGGATGTGGAATTAGCAGTAATCCTATGTATAGTAACGTAAAAAGGGCTCAACAGCAAAAATTTCCCCCCTGAAAGGACAAGGGAATGTTTTTACTACCCCTTTTCCCATAAAATTTTTCAACTTTTAGCTAAAAAAGGAAAAACAAGTACTTCCTAGTACCCTTTATAAGTAACAACATTGACAGTTGCGATTGATGAGGAAATGAGAAACTGAGACAGAGTATCTCCAAAAACAGGTGTTTTCGGGAAAAACAAGTCACAGACATGCCTTTTGATTTAAGAAATATTATAGTTTAATTAGAAAGAGGGTTAAAATTAAAGTAAGGATTAGAATTAAATAAATAACAGTTATAGTTAAAAGATAAATGTTTATTATAGATGTAGGTAGTAGTTAAATATAAGTATTAGAAGAAATAGGAAATAATTAAATTTCAAGGTAAACTTAAAATTATACACACTTAATGTAGGTTTAAAATTAGATACATTTAGGATTAGAAGTAAGATTAATTTCATATATAAGTGTAGATTTAGACGTGTTTTGTTTAGAAATATAAAATGTAAAACAGGTGATAAGAAAATAGCAAGTAATGTAGATAAGGCAATTAGAATTAAGAAAGTTAAATTTTTAAATTAATTAATATAGAGTATTAAAAATTCGTAGTGGGTAAGATAAGGGTGGTTATATGAAAGAAAAAACAAGTCAATATGTTGCTGCTAAAGGTGTATTAAGAAAATAGATTAGTAAAGGAAAAGAAATAGAATAGCGAAGGAAAGAGATTCAGTCAGCCTAGAGGTCACAGGTTGTGGCTGATAAATTCTTGGCACCTGGTGTTTTGTTACATAAATAATGCCCCTAGTAGCAGGAAGGAACAAAAAAAAACTTGTAAAGGTCAACTTTCCCATAAACAAAAGGAAAAAACATGATGTAAACATTTAATGTGTAACGTGTGTTGCATTTTTGTGGGTACAGGGGTCAGTAAAAAAACTATATAAGCTTTTAAGAATTGAATAAAAATTGGCAGAGTCTTGAACTCTACCCTGGCAGGTGACTCCTGTCATTCTTCTTCGCTGTTCCCGATTCACCACATTCAGGCCCTGACTCTCTCTTGGAGCTGAACTCTGGCACACATGTGTATTTGGATTCAATTTCCTCTAATCTTGTTGAGGACATTTGAATCTATGTTCATAAGGTATATTGACATGTAGTACTTTTCGGGGGGGGAATATTTACCAGGTTTGGGTATCAGTGTGATATTAACTTTGTAAAATGACTAGGGGAAAATTCAATAGAATTGGTATCAATCCTTCTTATACGTTTTATTGAATACTGCTGGAAATTCATCCTGTCTTACTTTTATTGTTTATTGTTTGTTTGTTTTTATTTGGAGTCTCACTCTGTCACACAGACTGGAGTGCAGTGGCCACTACTGGACAGTGCAGCCTCGACCTGCTGGGCTCTGCCGATCCTTCCACCTCAGCCTTCTGAGTAGCTAGAATTACAGGCATGTGCTACCATGCCCAGCTGCTTTCTTGATATATTTTAGAGATTAGGTCTCACCAAGTTGCCCAGGCAGATCTCAAACCCGTGGGCTCAGCCAATTCACTCACCTTAGCCTCCCAAAGCACGGGATTACAGGCTGAGCCCCCGAGCCCGGCACCTTTACTGTTGGAAGTAGTTTTCTTATAACAGAGTCAATTTCTTGGGTTGTTATTGGTCTATT
This sequence comes from Carlito syrichta, assembly GCF_000164805.1. NCBI lineage: Eukaryota > Metazoa > Chordata > Mammalia > Primates > Tarsiidae > Carlito > Carlito syrichta. Next base: position 67,020 of record NW_007233478.1, on the reverse strand, counting down.
TAGTGTCTCAATGTCTTCTTTTTTCAACCTGGGGAGATTTTGTGATGTCAGAAAGTCATCCATTTCACTTAGGTTATCAAGTTTGTTTCCATAAAGGTGTACATAGTAATCTCTGATAATATTTTGCATTTCTTTTTTTTTTTGAGTTGGAGTCTCACTCTGTTGCCCAGATTGGAGTGCAGTGGATGCTCCCGGCCACTGCAGCCTTGAACTGCTGGGCTCTGGTGATCCTTCCACCTCAGCCTTCCAAGTAGCCGGAATTACAGGCATGCACTACAATTTCCAGCTGATTTTTTGATTTATTGTAGAGATGAGATCTCGCTGCCTAGGTGGGTCTCGAACCTGTGGACTCAGGCAATCCACTCACCTCAGCCTCCCAAAGGCGTGGGATTACAGGCTGAGCCACCAAGCCTGGCTCTTTTGCATTTCTTAAGTGACAATTTTGATTTGATCTTTTGTATTTCTGATTGTGTTTATGTGGGCATTTTTTCTCCTTTTCTTGGCCATTCTGGCTTTGGGCCCATCAATGTTGTTAATTCTTTCAAAGAACCAACTTTTTGTTTTCTTGATGATTTAACTGATTTTTTTTCTATGCCCTGTATTTGGACTCTTTTTTTGGTGATTTGGATCCTTCCGCTAAGTTAGGGTTTTGGTGGTCTTCTCTTTCCAGCTGCCTTAGGTGATATTTTTGCTTCTCCACATGTGATCTTTCTGTTCTCCCTTTTGTGAGCTCATAGAGAAATAAATCCCCCCTTAGAATTGATTTCATGCCATCCCAGAGGTATTGGTAAGATGTTTCTTCACTTTCATTTGTTTCCAGAAAGCTTTTATTTTATGCTTTGATTTCAGAGTTGACCCAGTAGTTGTTCAGCATCATCCTGTTTAGTGTGTGTGTCCTTGTGGACTTTGGGGAAATGTTGTTGGTGTCAATATTTATTTTTATTCCCTTGTTGTCTGAGAATGTGCATGGCAAGATTCCAGCCCATGGAATTTTTTTATGCTTGATCTATGGCCAAAGATGTGATTGATTTTAGAGTATGTTTAATGTGGTGATGAGTATTCTCTAGTTTTGGGGTGGAATAATCTGTAGGTATCAATTGAGTGCATTTGGTTGAGAGTCAAGCTTAGGTTCTGGATATCCTTGATTTTTTTTTTGTCTCAATGATCTATCTAAGGCTGTAAGTGGGGTATTCAAGTACACTGCTATAATATTGTTGGGAAACTATGGGGGGAATGGGGGAAGGGAGGTGAGATTAACGGTAGTCAATATTTGTCTGGGGATGGGGGGCACACCTCATCAATAAGGGTACCTGCACAATGCATATTTGTATACCTAACCCTTTACTGTAACCCACAATTTTAAAATAATTTAAAAATACAGCCAATTTATTTTTTTAGTTTATTTAGTAGTTGCTTTATAAATGCTGGTGCTCCTGTGTTGGGTGCATATATGTTTAGAATGGCTATTTCTTGTTGTTGGGTTAAACCTTTTATTATTATGTAGTGTTCTTTTGCATGTTTTTTAACTTTTGATAGCTTAAACCTTGTTTGGTCTGATATTAAGACTGCAACTCCTGCCTTCTTTTGTAATCCATTTGCCTGGAAAGTTGTATCTCATCCTTTAACTTTGCACTGTGTGCATCCCTTGCGATGCGATGAGTCTCCTGGATGCAGCAATTAATTGGGTCATGGATTCTTATCCAGTTTACCATTCTGTGTCTTTTTAGTGGTGCATTTAGTCCATTCACATTCAGACTGATTATTGAAATGTGATGGTTTCTTCCTGTCATGAGGAATTTATAAAGTGTTTTCTTTGTTTGCCTGTTGTTTTTTGGCTTTGAGGTAAATTTATGTGTCTCAGTCATGGCCTTGCTTTGTGGGTCTGAAGTTCAGGGGATTGCTGGAGACAAGGGGGTTTGGGTCAGTCCCAGGCTCACCAGTGATCTCTTTGGAGATTTTTCTTATCCTTTTCTGGCCACACCCTTCGTCCTGCACCTGGATCAGGGAAAGGGGTGTGTTACCTGGAACTCAGCACTTGTCATGTCCCCTGAAGTTTGTATTCTCAGTATATTCCCTCTGGGCCACATTCAATCCCTGAGTTGTTGATCCACCAGTCATAGAAATTGGGTCTGTTGCTCCATGGTGAGCAATTTGGAACAATTTCCTGCCCCAACTTCACGCTGGTGGTAGGGTACCTCTCTTGTCCTCTTCCTGGGAATTTGCTTCTGTTGTCCCTCTGCAGCCCTTGCCCGAGCCCTGTCATGTGCTGAAGTGGTTATGCAAAGCCAGGAATGTCTCATCTCTCTCCTGCTTCAAAGGTGACGGAGAATCTAGGGTGATAGTTCTTTGCTGCTGCTTTATCAAAGTAAAACTTGTCCATTTTTTACAAAAATACAATGGTCCTCAGTTTTTGTAACCTGGGAAGAGCCAGGGATGAAGTAGAGAAGCTGCAGCACCAGCTGTTGCACTAGGGATGTAGCAATCCTCCTACAAGCCCCACTTAGACAGTTGTTGGGAGCCAACATCTATAGCTACATGACTGAGGCCTGTAAAGGCCCATCTGGAAGATCGCCTCTGACATAGGATATCAGTTATACCTATAATATTGGCGTGTGATTAGTGACCAGTGTGCATACATGGCAGTAAAATTTATAAGTAAATCTCAATACACCTGATGGAAAGTGCATAGCAGAATTATTTCTCTCTGTCTTTCTAAGTTTTGCTTCTTTCTAGATATTTTTTAACTTCTATTTCCTGGTAGACTGGGTGGTCAGTTCTTGTTCCCGAAAGCTGTTTCCCCTAGGGCTAAGATTAGAAACTAAATTACCATGATAGTTTTGTCGCTCTGCCCCTAGCCAGGTAGAATGTTTTCTTTTGTTTCGTTAATTACCGAAACTCTGTCTGCTTCAGCCCATGGCCGCCATCTTGGCAAACCTGCATTTCCTTGTTCAAGAGTGTGACAGCTACTATTTGATTTTTAGAGTAGACTTGTTAGGATAAAATATATACATATACACTCATAGTTGCATAAATTTATGCTTGCTGTTTTGTTTCCTTTTGCTACATTATTCAAGTGTAATAGTTACTATACGATTTATAAAAGAATTAACGATAAGGTATTAGCTTAATAGGATATAGCATAGTATTAAAGTCCAATAACTAGATCATATAAAAATTAAAGTTTAGACATATGAAACATATGAATTATAGTAAAGTTTGGTAGTTTAAGAATAAGTTTTAACTGAGTTATAAGGCATTACGTTAAATCGTAATAGGATAATAGTATAACTGACAGTTAAGTCATTTAACTAAACTTATAGATTATAGTATAGTGTTAAGTTGATAATATTAATTGTTAAAAATATTGGGAATCAGGGAACTTGGATTGAACCTAGAGTTAACTCAGGAAAGTTTTTTGTATTAATCAGGGTATAGAGCAAAGAGTATAATATGAATGATTCATTGAACATTATGGAAAACACTTTGAACGATTTTTATTTAAATTGTGCACCTGTGACCTTAATGTAAGCACGGCAGGCATCATGAAATTTGAATTGTTTGCTTGGAAATTGCAGATCTCGTGGTGGTCTTGTGATGCATAGTTTGTAAAGCACGAAACTTGTACACCCCCAGTGAGTGATTATCACATTGCTGGAGGGTATAGAAAATGGTATATAAGTTGGAAAAGGTTTGAATAAACTTGGCTCCAGTCCTGGCCAGACTGTTCCCAGAAGAACTGCCTCCGAGTGGTCTTCTCGCTGTCCAGATTCTCTGGTGCGGGTCCTAACCCACCCTTGGTCAGTGCTGGTTACCGACAGACAGTCTCTCCCAACATTTTCTTCCCAGGGAGCATTAGTTGATTAAAAAAAGAAAAAAAGAAAGAGTATATGGCACTTGGATTCTGCGTGCTGCTAATTGCTAGTGTCCAAATCCAGCCGATGTGGTACTAGCGATTGCATCAGGAGAACCCTGGCTGCTAGCTACCTAGCACTGACTCAGTCAGTCACATTCCCACTGATTCACTAGCATGTTCCCAAAATTTTCCAGACACTCACTCTGTCACACAGGGTCTCACATAGTGCGACTGCCTCGACCACCATCTTCCTCCTTCCCAAAATACAAGTCTTTCAGAAAACCTTTCCAAGAATATGGTGGGACAGCTGTATACTTGAGAGTGAAGACCATATTACTAACTAGAGACACATAGAAACAGATAAAGGGAGCTGAGAGACAGCCTAAAAAAGAGAGAATGACTCACAAAAGGGCAATCATCTAAATAAAACTGTTGAGTTTTCAGCCCTAGAAATACCTGTACTGCGTGAAGGAACATTAAGACAAGTGAAGAGTCTCGAACTTGTTCATTCTAATTATGAGTATGTTTCTTGGAGGCAGTTTTTGACTCATCACATGGTTGATGAGCTTTTGCATCCAATGAAGTGAGAGCCCACAGCAAGTGATGAACTTACCATATTTCCAATGAACATAGACTGAAATGCTTTGAGCATTTACAGAACACTCAGACAAAATCACACAGAGAATCACTTTGCATTCATGGATGACTAATGAAAAAGTCTGGTGCGGAGATTACCTTGTGTTACAGAGATCAGTGTAAATATAGGTTTTCATAGATGAGAGCCTCTTGTGAGGACTGGTCTGTTCATTTAGTAGCATCAAAATCAATTCTATTAGAGTAGATGCCAATGTCTGGAAACCGGCATTCCACCTAGAGTTTGAGAAACAAAGCATGAATTCCTGGAGTTTCAATTACCTGTTGATATAAATATCTGATCTGATAATTTCCAATTTTTCAAAGGCAATATTCCTCTTGATATAATACTTAAGGCACAGCGTCTCCTTGTGAGAGGCTTCTAGTAAGAGGCTGCTAAAAATTGAAGTTGATAATTATAAAAATATGTAGCCAAAAAACAACCTTAAACTATTGGTGAGAGGAGTGGTCATCAAACATGAATTTTTCTCAATGTTTGGTCACATCTAATAAAATAGGACAGAAGATGGTACCTGATGTAAAATCTCAATATTTATCCTCCAGCTACCAAGTCACAGGCAATAATGCATGTGTCCTAGAACTAGTGAACAACAATGCCATGGTGCTAATGGGTTATATGTGCCAAGGGATTTGAGAATTTCTTAAAATTCAATCATTTTGATGTGAAGATGCTCGTTTTTAAATATATGTGGAAGATTGTGAAAGGTAGAATTAATGTAGCATTTGAGTTTCAGTCATACATTACATAATTTTTTATAAAGATTCCTGTTAATGGTTGACATATCATAGGTTTGACACACAAAATAGCGCAAGTTTTCATCAACTGAAATGACTGTAGTCTTCTGTCAAGTAATTAGCTGAAGTCATCGTAAAAACAGTTACAATGTAAATAAAATATATGAAAATACCCCAATGAGTGGAAGTCTGAGAATATTTACCTAAATGTGCCCAAATTGTTCTGTGACTTGGTGCCTGGCTACATCCACTATTAGAGTTTTCCAGAATTTTTTTTCTAACTGATTATTCCTGAGCAAGAAGCAACCCTTGCTGTCCTTAGCTTTCCCCAAGGTGTTTACTTAAGAAAGTATCTGAGTTTTCTAAATCAGATAGAGTTGCTTAATGGAAAAATATACATAATATGCATTTGCAATAATCTGGGACATATTATTTGAGTAATTCACACAATTCCATATTTTAATTCTTTATAGATAAAAATCAGGGGATAACCATTACTTTTCTCATGATGTCTTTAATTCTCTCCGAAGTTTGATATTCAGAGGCCTCAGATGATGTTATAACCCAGGCTAAGGCAAAGGTGTGTCATGACGATCTGATGGATCAGTGTCTAAGTTGCATGAATCACTGCTTATACTCACTTCTTCCTTCATATTATTGCAGAGCAGGTGAATAATACTAGGTGGTGACCAGGATTTGGTGCCATGAACAAAGAAGTGGATTAAACACTCATAAAGACAAAGGGAGTTAAAGCAAAGAGCAGGGTTACATTGTTTTTTGTTTATTTTCTTGCTTGTTTTTAGCAGTAGGACCAAAGCAGTACATGCCAAATAAAATAAGATAGTCTGGAGTTGAAATGGAGTAGCTAAATAGCAGTTAGTTAAACAAAGCAAGGACCTTTTATATTATTTTCCATGGGAGAGTAGTCTCTATTTTACAAAGCATGCAAAAAAATAAAAATTTGTTTGACAAACATTTCTGTGGTAAAATATACCACCTGAGGAAAGGGTGATACTATAGGTCACTGAGTGTGTCTTTGCGCACCATTCCATAATTTTAAATGTATGTATAATATGCAGTTCATTCGCATTAGGCCTTAACTAGTACTTTTCATTGGACAGGTTACAGGGAGTTAACCCAATTTCCTTTTGTCATGTGCCATACCTGAGATATAAGTGTTATGGCCTTCTAATTTTGTTCCAGGAAGACATGTGACGAATTGTCCTGGGAGGTTGTGAAAAATTTGTTTTCGGTACAGAATGCCCCTTATGTCCTGTCTTTGGACATTGATTAATGTAGTAGACTTTTGACTTATCGCCTTTCCCCATGAGTTTTAATCAGGTGAGGCTGAAAATTCTAGTCTGCATCCTATCTCCTGCCTCAATGTTATCAAAAAATCGTTTCTTAACATGCCCATTTTGATTCTGTTTCCAGAACATGTGAGAAACCCTTTGCCACAAAACATCTCCAAGATATGCACTACTCTGAAAGCATATGGGTTTTTCTCTGGTGAATGTTTAACTGGAAAACCCTAAAAATACATTTATTAGCATCTCCTATCCTCATTTTACATAAGCCAGAGAAATATATCCTACAAGAAAACTAATATTGCAATGCAAATTTCTGATTAATTTTCTTGATTAGACATGTCATCAATGAATAATATGATCAATCGGAGTGTCTAATAAATTGATGAGATGTACGCAATATTCCATTTTAACATGAATCTCTTGTCAGGGAAATCTGGGTGTTCAGCCATGTTGCTGTCCTTTCCACTGTGTAACACAACTCAATTTAGACCACATATGGAAAGAGGGATAATTTAAGAATCATTTTTAGCTTCATTTTTCCTGATTATTATGTGAGGCTATTTTAGCAGAAAATTAAAGAAAATTAAAAATAGAAAGAAATAAATAGAGAGAGAGAAAGAAACTTGAATTGATGAGAAAATCACAAATTAACAACGCCAGAAGTCTGTATGTGAGAGTTCCAGACCTGGATAACTCAACAGTATATGGTCCCAGGTAGTTACTTGGGTATTTAATTTTAACCACAGAAACTAAGGGTTTCAAGTTCATTCCCCAGTAGACACCCATAATGTGGGAACATACTGACTTCGGTCTCAAGAGACACTCAAAGATATGAAAATTAACTTGCAGGGAGAGGAGAAGATTCTCCTGCAATCATCTTTGAAGGAAGAGAATTGCCACAAAGATCATCTCTTCACATCCCTGAATAGAATTAGATCAAATGCTCTCATGGACACCAATCCTGCTAGGCATAACAAGAATGTAGCAATGACACCAGACATTTCTGGTCTATAAAGTGGATTGACACTGACAAGAAAGTTTTCAATGATTAAATGAAATTATATTCAAATCATTACCTACATCTTCTCTGAATATTTCTTAGTGATGTTGATTTTAATCCCTACTTCCAATATTTATGATGGAAGTTCCATGAGAATCAAGATAATAACAACAAAATCATTGCAGTGAAACTCTACATATTCATCAGCATTAAACTGAAGCAGAAAAATTTTCCTGAGCACAGCTTTCACTCAAAATACACTATGTTTCTAATTTTGTAATGATTCAACAAAGACATTCTATCTTCCACAAATATCTGGCCTCTGGTATTTCTGAGTCCATATTCTGTCCTTAGTTTCTTTTCTAAACACTTTGCAGAGATGAAAATATGCTGTCAGATGAAATGTCTTAAATCTCTCCATCATATCTACTGCTTCATTTAATTCTTCTTCTAGACATGATAACTGATTTTTCTTGGCCTATTCATTTCTGATGACATTAAAGGATATCTTGTTTAAATATCTACCTCTGCTTTTTTGTGTCTGTGACAAATTGTTTTGGGTTTTTCCATGAGCATTATAGCATAATCTAAAGGCCTGACACATTTGCTGTTAATAAAACCTACAAAGGTCACTAGATATTTGTTTTTGCACCATAATGATTATTTTCTCAAGATGAGCATAACCTAGAAACTTATTCAAATCTGCAGCAATGTGTGCCCACCTATTATATTTCCTGACCTGTGATCTGTGAGTGAGGGTTCATATTAATATGTAACAAGTTCATTATTCCCCTGAAGGCATGAAACAGTGCTTCTGCAACTGCTCAAACAAAGACCCAACAAACCACTTGGTTAATAATTTTAGATAATGTCTGTTGTCTCACCTGGTTTTGTATGTTGAGGCTGTCCCTTCCCTGTGTTGTCCAAATAAAGTAAGTCAACCTGTCCAGGTTCTGACAAAAGAATCTAATTTGTCCTGCTAATCTGATTCACTCAATAGGATGACTCTCTTGCTATCACCTTCATGAAATAAGTTACTTACTACTTAATTTACTGAATGAATATTGAAAAGTCACGTGGTAATACTCCATAATTTAATGCTTTATTCCTGTAAGAAAATAATGGAAAGGGCTTTTCAAAGACAGATCAAATTGAATTGGTTCATTTAGGTGTGAGCAAACTAGGCTTGAGCATCTTCGAGCTGCCCTTATCAAAGGTGTGACGTGCCAAGGCAGGACCTGAGTTCCCTGTGCACTCTAGTGGTTAGAACTTATAGAGGTCCTCCTAGGTTACTAGGAATGGTAATGGAACTAACATTAGTAAAGAGACTATCCACCACCGCTGAACTCCTATTAGGGAGTTTATGTATAATGTCACCACAATTCCCAATTTATAACTTTTCAAACAAAAATTGGGAAATCAGGTCACATCCTCAGGGTCACACATTAAGAAGAATAGGATATATGAGTCATTGCTTTGCGTAAGATATCAAACATTATTCCAAGAATCACAATGTCTGAAGAAGGCAACTTGCTGGTGCTTTAACTTGGAGGCCCTCAATCTTTCTACAAATAGATACCTGCACACACATTTATATTTCAGTACTAGTCATAATGTAAAAAACATGGAATCAACTGTGCTGCCCACCAAAAGTATACAGGAGTTATAAAATATGGTATATATACCCAATGTAAAATTTTGCTGCAAAATTTTGCTGCTAAAAAATGATGAAACTTCAGCAACTTGGATGGATTTAGAACCTATAATACTCAGTGATCTATCACAGAAACAAATAATTAGGTACCACTTTTTCTCACTCATAAGTGGATGCAGAACAATTATTATAATACTATAAGAAAGGGATTGGGAGGAGCTGAACACTGCCAGGGGAGGGAGCATGGGTTACATCATCAATAAGTTTACCTGATCTCAAACCAGGCAACGTGGGGACCAAAGACAGGTTCAAACTTTACCTATACAATAACCACTTGCATACCTAATCCTGAGTTTTACTCCACATCTTTGAAATATTTTTTAAAATTATGCTTCCCTATAATCTTGATATGCTGATCACCCACATTTACCCATAAATTTGAGGGGGAAAAGAGCTCCAAGTTAAAAATCTGTAGAAGCCCTATTGGTTCATTTTCTTTCCAGGGCCCCTGCAATAAGCCTGGAGAGTATATGTTCAATCGTGCCTCTCAGCTTCCACCTGAACAATTCTCATGAATAATGAGTACCATTTAACTGTAGTGCTGATCCCTCCCCACCACCTGCTTTTATCCATCGTCCTCCAGAAACCCACAAGCATAATGTTTGTTTTTCACTATCTAACTCCCACAAAATCTAGCCTTAACCCAACAATAACTTAGGTTATGAGTCCTGCTTACTTTTCTCCAGGGTTTTCAAAGTGCCAAGTGCTGTGGAGATACTCAATAAGGATGGACCATCAATGAATCCAACTGCTCATCATTCTCTAGTTATCATGCATCCAATCTTTTGTGGACACTCCCTGCACATGTGTAATTTCAGATGACACAGGGTCTACTGCCGGACAGAACTGTGTACTATGTGCCAAAAACCTGCTGAACCAGGCCTCCTCTACTATCACCGACCTTGTATCAGGGAACATCAAGATGGTTCCATCTGCTGTATAACACTTGTTAGAACAAGCTTATCATTGGCTTAATCAGGCAGAGGTCAGAAAATTGTATGTTTAAGTTGGTCACTCCTGTCATCGCTGATGCCCCCAGATAATTTTGAATAAATGAAACAATAGGAACAACAAAGGAGGAGACAGCACAACTGCGTCTTGGATATCTTTAAAGTCTTAGATCTGTATTGGTGAAAGTGTTTGAAAGGCATTTTGGGATTCAAAGTCCTACAGCATACAGGAAAATGGAAGGAAAATTTGCTAAGTACATGATGATTGATGAAGGAAAAAATTGAAATCATTCAACATTCTCTCAGGATGCTCCTGAGTGGGTAACTCTATGATAGCTCATGTATATGAAAATATGGGTGAGATTGTCCAGGTATTTTAATAGTCTTTATGGTTGCTTTCCTTTCTTCTTCTTCTTCCACTTCTCCTTCTCCTTCTCCTCCTCCTTCTCCTCCTTCTCCTTCTTCCACTTCTCCTTCTCCTTCTCCTCCTTCTACTCCTTCTCCTCCTTCTCCTTCTTCTTCCTCTTCTTCCTCCCTCCCTTCCCAAATTTATATCTCACCCTTTTATATAACAACTGCAATATATAGATAGATAGATAGATAGAAATATATATATAGATCTAGATATAGATAGACAGACACACACACACACACACATTGGTTTACTTTGTGGAGTCCCCAGTTTATTATTAATGTTCCTTATTCTTCATTCTTTTTTATTCGATCTTTTCTCCTCTTATAGTAACATATAGAATGGTCTTTCATTTGGTTTTTGTTTGTTTGTTTTTCTTTCACTTTATGTACTCTTCTATTAAACATCTATTCACTTTTTCAATTGAGGTATTGCAGTTTTCAGCACATAGAATTGTATTTAATCGATTTTAATTTTTTATTTAAGAAAATCACGAATTATCTTTTCATTCTTCTCTTAGATCATTTGTGTTTATAAAGATTTTAAAATTTTTGTAAGGCAATTAATATATCACATTTTTATGAGTGTCAGTTAAATTTACTGCTTCTGTATCAGATGTACATATTAAATAAAACTCAGAGGGACAAGGAAGCAACCTAGGTCACACATTGAGGAGGGATCGATTGTACTCTGTTCTCCACCACTGCATCCTCCATAAACTCAGGTCACTTACCGTTTCCACTGATACAGGGCATAGAGGGCAATATACCTAGGCATTATTTTAGGGCAACTGCTTCTTCTATCTATCATGTACTTATTGCTTCCTCATACTATTAGACGCGAAGCTCTTTTGCTAAGAATCACACAAGTAATCACCTAGCATGGCATATATATATATTTACTAACAGACAGGCACTTCTAGAATTATAGGTGAGTCTTGTTTACCTATTAAAAAACCTTCTGAGGAACAAGCTAGTTGTTTGTCCATATGTCAAAATTAATATTAATCTCTAGTGGATAAGTAAGAACTGGCATGTTGTGAGACCTCTTGGGCGTCCCATACCTGAAAAACTTCCAGCAAACAATATAAGTCTATTCTTTCTGGGTCTGAATTAGGATGGACTAGTCACTAATAAAATTATCAGAAACAATATCTAGCAAAATCTACAGGAAAATAATTTCTCCAGACTTAGGACAATATGGAAAAGGAAAAATTTACCTGATTCTAGTCCTCCAACACGCAGGGGTCCATTGTAATTAAAATACATTAAAGTACCTAATAGGGTTAAAATTCAATGCAATATTGGAGATGTTGAAATCGGGTGGGGAGTACAGTAAATAGCTAAAATGTGCTTGAGCACAGGAGACACATTGTAAAGTGCACAGCCCAGAGGAAAATGTTCACTGAATAACTGAGATTCAACTGTGAGACTATGCAATGCTCACATGCCCTGCAAGTACCAATTTACCAAAGTAATTAATCTAGATATAAGTGAACTTGTAGCAATGCACAAACTCTGCCTTAGGAGGAGAACTTGGGAAAATATAAGGGAAATGAGAGATAAAATGTCAAAGACATTAGAGCAATTTGATGCCTCTGACATCCACAAGCTCATGATCAAGGTCAATATCCCCCCTCATTGACTGCATATTCATTTCTCCAGGGAAATCTGCAGGTTTCCCAGTGAGACCAGGTGGACTCAAGATGCATGTGCTTTTCAAGTGTCCAATTGTGATTGGTTTTCTACAGATCTACTTGACAAAGTATGTCACACAATCAAGTCTAGAGTAGATTTTGAAGGTGTTTCTCATTAGCTCAATCAAAATCTGCCTGTGTTTGTGTGTGTGTGTGTGTGTGTGTGTGTGTGTGTGTGTGTGTGTGTATGATTGGAATGCCAGACCTGGAATGGGCTTTGATATGCAGGCATCTACTCTTACAGGTATTCACATAAGCAACATTAAATTGGAAGACCTTACAGAGTTATGAGGCTCCACCGAAGCCCACAAAGTTTTCAGGGGCGACCTGTATTCCACTGATTCAGAGCATCTGACAGTCCAGGAATTGACATAGTTGTGGTTTTAAATAATTATTTTCTTGTGTCACCCAGCAGAATTCAATAGTTTTGTAAGGCCAATCCTTCATTTTAAGAGATTATGTGAGAAGCGTATGATATCAATGAAAGAACACTCTGAACCAGGGCTCAGTAACTTGATACTGGTCTAGAGACCCTGACAGAAACATACTCTGTGAGGCCTGAGGAGATCTTCCTACAGGTTTGCAGAAGAGATGCAAGGGGTGACATGATTCATTCAAAAGGCTCCAGTCATGGAGCAGGTGCACTTGAGGCTGTGGAAGGGCTTCCTCAAAGTGCACGTTTTTTTTCTTTTTCAATGCAGCAATCCAAATAAGAGTTCAACAAGCTGTTTATGTTGTTTTAAATATTGTGTTATGATGGGAATATTTACATCCATCTAGAAGGCAATAAGCACTCTATTTAAAGACAGGTTTTTTTGGGGGTGTAGATATCTTCATAATGAGTTCATAAATGATAAGGGTGACTTTATCCAATCAATGGGTGCTGAATTGTGGTTTCCAATCTGTTCCCAGTAATGAGATATTCGGATTCCAGGGCTATGTAATCTTTTGTAAGCTGGGTGTGTGGCAGGGCACTGGCGGATCGCAGAATGTGTCAGATGCATAGAACCAGTGAATCTGCAGTCAACATATAAAGATGAAAATCAATAGATCTGAATAGCACGTATATAAGACAATTTCACTGTATGAAATTTTAATCTTTTCAGTTGAGAAAACAACCAAAGTTTATCCAAAACCTAAATTTAGTGACAAGACTCTGGAGATTTCATTTCACCAAAGTATTATAGATTTCTTATTGTAATCGAATTGGAAACTCCACTCCAATCATGCATCACAGGACTTGCCTTTAAAGCAGGACTTTTTTGAAGAGGAGACTGGGAGAGCAGAACACGCAGACAAGTGCTGAAGGAACTGTCTCAGGAGTGCCCAGATGTTATAGCTGCCCATGGGACTTCTGAGACATTCACATGAGACAAGTGTCAACTCCCTCCAACTAATCCCTGGGTTATGCACCGTATGGGGGTATAGATACCTGCTAGGGATACAGTCTGTGATGATCCTAGGTGATTCTGGTGGTCTAGGTGCTAATAAATATAGGTCCTAGAGTGGAGTGTGTTCTGAGAGGGAATGTTCTTCAGTGCAGGAGATCAGTGTACACAAAGTTCAGAGAATGACAAGCAAGATTATGATGTAGATGTCAACATAAGACTGTAACATTATACATGTGTCATCCACCTTCTCTTTCTCAAACTGGGTAGGTCTTATGCTAGGTATTGTCTGCCTCATGAATATGCAAATGACCTGATGTTTTCTGAGTTAAATATTGATGCATCTGTGCCCTGATGGCATCACCCACATCAAGTATCACCTCTAGAGAAGTCACTGTTAGCACAGCTATTCACCATGGGCTGGACCTAGGGGAACATCATCTTTGTGGCAGCATCTACAGGTTAGGGGATCATCTGTCCTAAGGCTGAGGAGGGGACCAAGGCCAGTCAAGGGGGACTAAATCCACTTGTGTCTCCTGCCCACTTCCATGTCCAGTTGTTGAAGTCTGGGCCTGAGGTGAGGAAGCCTGGGGCCTCATTGAAGTTCTCCTGCAAGGCTTCTGGATACGTCTTCACCAGCAACTACGTGTACTGGATGCAACAAGCTCCTGCACAAGGCCTAAGTGAATGCGAAGTGTTGACCCTGAATATGGTGCCACAAATTATGCTCTGATGGTCAAGGGCAGAAATGCTATGATTGGTGAGAAATCTGTGAACACAGCCTACATGGAGCTGAAAAGTCTGAGTCTTGCGGACACAGCCAGATATTATTGTGTGAGAGTCATAGTTTGCAACTCATGCACTGAGAGTGTCAGAAACCCTGAGGGGAAAAGTAGGTGCCCTGGGCCTGAGGCAGTAACAAGAATTATGAAGTCGAATCCTCTTGTAGAATATAGTGATAACCTATTGAAATGAAGAAATAATCGAAACGTGTATATATTATAATTGCATGGGAAATTTTGCCTACAGCACTTACTCTGCAGCATCATTTAAATTTTCATTCAAGGAGTGGGACAGAAATCCAGTTAATAAGACTGATATGAAAATTCTCCTGACGATATCAGCAATAACATAAGATTTTGAGTCAGTTTTGTAAATATTTTGAAAAAAAATCTGCTTGATCACATTTTCACTTTACCAAAAAATGTTAAATATCTTCCATTTTATGAACTTTCTCATCCCATCTGCAATGCATAATATTTATTTGTCCTCCACAATTTAATTCCTAATATGCATCATAATTGTTTTCTACTTTAACCATTCCAATTGGGTAACTGTAGTATTTCATTGTTTAAAGGCACATTTTTTATCATGGAAATTTATATTAAAAAAATTTTAAATAGTTTTTGATGAATTGTCGGTCATAATGTGAAAATATTTAAGTTAAAATTTATGTTTTTAAATATATTTCAGGTAAAGTATTCCTCACATACAAAAAAAATGAGATAATATAAGAAAAAATTCATTAAACAAAGAAGGTTGCTTTGAATTTCATTAAAATTTAAAACAGGGATGGGTGGGAAGATGGTGGTTGAGGCAGCCAGACTCAGGGAGTCCTGGTGTGAGTGAGTGCATGGAAAATTTTGTGTGCCTGCTGGTTAGTGAGTGGATGTGTGAGTTGCTGAATGAATAAGGGCCACGGAGCCAGCAGCTGTAGTTATCTTGGTGCAGTGTCCTGTGTTGCAGCTGCTTGACTTGGAGCCTAGTGATTGCTGGTATGCAGAAGATGAGTTCCAGTTTTTAAAATACCCTTCCTGGGAAGAAAATTCTGGATGAGACTGAATAAGTGGCTGCTTGTGAGCAAGTGACCAAGGCCATGCAGGTGCAACAGCTGGTGCTTCAGCTTCTCTGCTTGATCCCTGGAGTTTCCCAGGTCACAGAAGCTGAGGGCCAATTTTTTTTAATGGATAAAAGCTTTCCTTTGAAGACGTGGCAGGGAGAGACTACCGCTTCCAGCTTCAATCTCACCACAGCTGCAGGAGAGACTGCTGGCTCCAGGCCTTGCTTTAGCACTTCAGCACCTGGCCAGACACTGGCAGCAGTGGTTGCAAAGGAAGCTCAGAGACAGAGTCTCACCAGAGGGGTTGAGAGAGGTGCCTCAACACCATCTTGAAGGTGAGGCAGGAAAGTGCTCTGACTTGCTCACCATGGAGTAACGGATGCAATTTCTTTGTGGTGATCCAACTGCTCAGGGTTGATTGTGACCCAGAGTAGATATCTTGAAAGCACAAACTTGAGAAGGACCTGACTTTTGCTGGGTCTCAGGCACCCCACCACCATCCCTGATTCCTCCATGGTACAAAGGCCAGAAAAGGTCCAGAAAAGAGAACAGTGAGCACAGTGAGACAGAAAGGCCTTCCACACACAGTCCTATTTCAAAATAGAACAAACTGAGATCATAGAACAAGCCTGGATCAGGAAAGGATATAGGGCTGAGCAAACCTCAGAAGGGAAAGCCTTTCCCGCTGACACTGAAAACAAGAACAAAAGAGAAAAGCAAGAGACATGTCACAGATGAGGAAAAAACAAAAGAAGACCAAAAATAATTTCAAGTGTAACAAAGAGAAATCTCCTGAAAAATCAGACCCTGGAACCCGCAAATGGAAGTCAGGAACAAACATCCCCAAAATAAAACAGGATTTAGGGAATGGATGCAAAGAGTGAATAAGAGTCGAGAAAGACAAGATGCAACATTGAAAGAACTGGTAACAAAGATTTTGGCAAAACAATTTTCATGCAGGAAATAAATAAAAAGATGTGAAGTGTGGACAGCAGAATGAATCCAGGCAAAATAAGAATCTCTGAATTTGAATAACAGAACATGGAATTAAACAAATCTGTAAAAACATAGAAAGAAACTTAGGAAGAGAAAACAAAGTATAGAAGAGCTGTGTGATTATATCAACAGGCTGAACCTACAACTCATTGGTATCCCAGAAGCAGAGCGAAATGAAGAACAACATAGAGCAAGTGTTTCAAGAGGTAATCGAAGAAAACATTTCCCATCTCATCAGAGACGTGATCCTCCCAAACAAAAGAGATACAATGACCCCCACAAGACATGAAATGAGACCAACCCCTAGACAAATAGTAATTAACCTACACAAAGTAGGTACAAAAGAAAAAATTTTAAAGGTGGCAAGAGAAAGTCAGACTACATACCAGGGAAAACCTATCAGATAGCAGAGCTACTGGCAGAAAAACAAATAAGAACGGACTGGAGTTCAATATTCAAAGTCCTCAAAGACAAACAATTTCAACCAAGAATTTCCTGCCCAGTCAAGCTCAGCTGTAACAGTGACTGAGAGTTAAAATCCTTCCCAAACATTCAATTCCTAGGAGGTTATGCATACGTCCTGAACAGTTCTACAGAAGATACTTAAAAAGGTATTAAGCAAAGAACAGAGAAAAAATGAAAGATCACACATTTCCAAGAGAACAGTGGAGCACAGAATCAGCAGACATTACTGCACAAGAAGAAACTTGAAAACACACACATTCATTAACCCCAAAGCCAAAATAAAAAGCTTTAGTAGAACATCATGACAGGGATAAAAAATCACATTTTAATAATCAGCCTGATATGAATGAACTAAATGCCCCTATGGGAGGAAAAAGCAGAATGATAAACTGGATTAAAAACCCACAACTCAATGGTTTACACATTCTGGAAACCAATCTCACTACAAAGGACACACATAGACTCCAAACTTGAGGATTAAAAACAAGTTTCCAGGCAAATGGATCACAAAATAAGGCAGGAGTCATGATCTTAATATCAGAAAAAACAATCTTAAGGTATTAGAAATTTAAAAGACACAAAATGTCACTCCAAAATGATAAAGATTCAATGCATCACAAATAAATATCCATCCTAAACATATATGCACACAACAAAAGAGCACCAGCATTTATAAAGCAACTACTAAGTAAACTAAAAAGATTGATTCCAACAACACTATTATAGCTGTGGATTTGCATACCCCACTGAAAACTCTAGATAGATCATTGAAACAAATAAACAGTAAGGAGGTCTAGAACCTAACCTTGACAATCGACCAAATGGACTTAATAATACCTATAGACTATTCCACTCAACAACCACAGAATGTACATTCTACTCATCAGCACATGGAAAGTACTGAAAGATTGATTGTTTCTTGGCCATAAATCAAGCATAAAGAAATTCCATAAGTTTGAAATATTGCCATGCACCTTCTCAGACCACAGTAGAAAAAAATAAATATCAACACCAAAAAAAATCTCCCAAAGCCCATAAAGACATGGGGACTAAACAGCATTTTGCTGAACAACTGCTGGGTCAACACTGAAATCAAATCAGAATTGGAAAGATTCCTGGAAACAAGTGAAAATGAAGAAACATCTTAACAAAACCTCTGGGATGCAGTGAAAGCAATTCTAAGAAGGGAATTTGTATCTCTATGAGCACACACCAAGACAATGGAAAGATCATCAGTTAAGAGCCTAACAAATCACTTAAAGGAGCTAGAAATAGGAAACCACCCAAACCCTACTTTTAGCAAAAGAATTCAAATTCCAAAATAAGAGTTCAAATACAGGATACAGAAGGCAAAAATGTCAGAGAAAGCATCAACAAAAACAAAAGTTGATTCTTTGAAAGAATTAACTAGATTGATGGATGCCTAGCCAGAAACACCAAGAAAGAGAAAGAAACAGTCCAAATAAGCACAATCAGAAATGCAAACGATCAAATCAGAACTGACCCTGAAAAAATACAAATAATCATTGGAGATCACTATGTACACCTATTTGGGGAAAAAAAAAAAAACATGAGAATATAAATGAAACGAAGATCTTTCTGACATCACACAACCTCCTTAGGTTGAAACAAGAAGACACCAAGAACTTAATAGACCAATTCCAACCCAGGAAATTTGACACTATCCTATGGAAACTACCTACAAAAAAAGCCCTAGACTGGATTACTCCAGCAGAATTCTACAAAACTTACATGGAGGTGATGATGCTAATACTATTAAAAGAATTCCAGGCAATTGAGAGATTGAATTCTCCCCAAATCGTTTTATTAAGCTAAAATCACACTGATCACCAAACTGGGTAAATATCAAACAACAACAAAAAATGATACCTCAGGCCAATATCCCTTTGAACATAGATGCAAAAATCCTCAACAAGACTCTAGCAAATGGGATCAAAAACACATCTCAAAAATCATCCATAATGACCAAGTAGGTTTCATCCACAGGATGAAAGGCTGGTTTAACTATCACAAAACCATAAATGCAATTAAATACATAAATAGGTGCAAAAACATGAACCAAAAGGTTATATCACTAAATGCCAAAAATCATTTGGATAAAATTCGGCATCCCTTCTTGATAAACACCTCAAATACTTTGGTGTAGAAGGAAAAACCTCAAAATAGTAAGTGATATTTATGATAATCCCACCACTAACATGGGGCTAAATATACAGAAACTGGAAACATTTCCCCTGAAAACTGGAGCAAGACAAGACTGCCACTCTCACCTCTCGTGTTCAACATTGTGTTGGAAGTCCTTGCTAGGGGTATTAGAAAATAAAAGGAAATAAGGGGTTAGCAAATCGGAAAAGAAAAGTTCAAGTTATCTCTCTTTCCTGAGGATATGATGCTATACCTGGAAATCCAAGAGAATCTGTCAAAAATATGGTTGCACTGATAAAGGTCTTTGTCAAAGTCTTGGGGTAAAAAATTAACGTGCAAAAGACAGTTGCATACTTAAACACCAAAAACAAGCAGGCAGAGAACCAAATAAAAAGCACAATCCCCTTAACAATATCAACAACATCAACAACAACAACAACAATGAAATACCTCAGCATCTTCATAATTAGAGAAACGAAAGACTTTTACAATGAGAACCTCACAATCTTGTTCAAAGAAATCCAAGAAGATACAAACAAATGGGAAAATATTCCATATTCGGGGTTATGAAAAAACAACATTTTTGAGATGTCCATCCTACCAAAGGCAATCTACAGATTCAACACAATACCCAGTAAACTACTAGCAACATTCTTCTCAGACCCGGCAATGAAAACACAGAAATATATAGGGAAACATAAACGAGCATGAATAACCAAAAAAAAATCTTTAACAAATGAAAGAAAACAGGAGGTATCACATTTCCAGACTTCAACCACTAATATAAGATTGTTGTAGTCAAAAAAGCATGGTATTGGTCTAAGAATAGGTATATAGAACAATGGAAAAGTATAGAGATTCTCAAAGTAAAGTCTCAATATCTTTTATCAACTCATCTTTGAGAAAGTCTCCAACAGCAGAAAATGAGGAGAGAACCTATTCTGTAAATAATGCTGGAAAACTGACTGATCACTTGCAAAAGGTTAAAACAGGACCCCTACCTATCACCATACACAAAAATTAACTCTAAATGAATCAAATGTATAAATGTAAAACTTCAAACTGTAAGAATTGTAAAAAATGCAGAAGACAACTTTATGAAAATTGAAACTGACAATCAATTTCTTATCAAAACCTGAAGTGCCCATACTGTAATAAATAAGATAGACAAGTGGAACCAAATCAAACTGACAAGTATCTGAAAAGCAAAAGAAACCATCAAGAGAACAAGGAGACAGTCAATAGAATGGGAAAAAAATATTTTTCAACTGTATATCTGACACAGGACTAAAACCTTGATCTACAAGAAAATCCAATGGTCCAAAAGAAAAAAAAAAAAAAAACAGCCCCATTAAAAAGTGGTAAGAACCCCACAACCCTGATATTGGATCACAGTCTCAAAAGATTGTTCACGATATGCTCCTGAGAAGAGACTGTGGAGTCAAACTGATTTTCATCACCTGACACCTGGCTCACACCATCACCTGCTATGGTGGATCTACTGGAGCTTTGGTCTAATCAGTGGAGAGAGAATAGAGGGGAGAGCCGGAGAGGAACCCCATGCCTGGTGAAGAAATGCCGACAGAAATAATCTCTGTCCCAGGACCAGGCAGAGACCTGCATCACCCTACCCAGCTCTGCCTAGCTTTGCCCAGCGTCCAACTTGGGACTTAAGATATTCTCATTAGACTGGGAGAGACAGAAGCCTCTCCCCAATGCTGGATCCAGCACAGATAGGTCAGATATGAGTGTCAGCCTTAACAGGCAGCAAGCTGAGTGAGTCCAGATCTGATACATCCTCTAAAAAATGTAGGCCTGAGGCATCTGACACAATCGGAGAGCAACCCTACCTGCCTGTTCTGAAAGCAGAAGGATGGCCTAGAGAACAGAACTGAAATGACAATGGACTTGCAGAAATGACCTCAGAGCATATTAGTTTCCTTGTTTTTATTTTTTATTTTTTTGTCTGTTTGTTTTCTCATTTTTGTTTGTTTTTGGTTTCAGTTTTCTTTTTCTTTCTGTTTTTGATAGCATTTTTGTACTTGTTTTGCTTCTATTATTTTACTGATTTTTGCTTTTCTATAATTCTTTATTCTTCCTGTCTGTATATGCAAAAATGGACATTACTGGCAAAGTCATCCTTAGTCCATTATGATTATACTCAGTCATGACATTTCTCATAACATTTCTTAGCACAGAAGACACTGGGCTTATTAAAGGATTTCTCCTAAAAGAGCACTGAGTTTATGAGGACACAACTAGATCCTCTTTTCAATATGAACCCTAAAGACAGGAGCCCCTTCCATCCCTCTCCCTTTAAAAGCACTTCCCACATACAAATCCTCACTTGAGTACTACCCACAAGGAACTGCTACATATTTACTTAGACTAAGGGTTCTGCTCACCCTGGGAAATACTTTCTGATAGTCATGGGCTGCATCCAGAAGAACAAGACGGTCTTTGATTCTCACAATTTATGTTGCCAGCTCCTAGATTTGAGAGTCTAAGTGATTCACATATGAAGGTTTGGGAGGTCACTTAAGTTCTGTCTGTCCACATGTGGGGTATCCCAGGTGCAGATGCTGGAGACAGGACCTGGTGTGGTGAAAACTTTGGAGACGTTCTCACCCCTGTGAGTTGTCTCTGGTTACAATATCAGCAGGGTTACCGGCGGAATTGGATCCACCAGCTCCAAGGGAAATGGCAAGAGTGGACTGGGCAAATCCATCACAGTGAGAGTACCAACTACAATACATCTCTCAAGATTCAAGTCACCATGTAGTTATACATGCCCAAAACATGTTACCCTGTAGAGGAGCTCATTGAACACTGGAGACACAGACACTAATTGCCGTACATGAAACTCAGTTTGGTGACCTTAGTGTGAGTCCTTACACAAAGCTCCCTGTTGAGAGGAAAGAGGGAGTTGGACTAGGGGTTACCAACTATTTCCAGGGGGCAATGAGGGCACACAGAGCAGGTGCACAGAGGAAACAATGTAGGGTCTTGCTTCTCTACTCAATGGTTTTCTCCCCTCATCAATATCTTTCCTGCCTGTAGACCATATTGTTTTCTTTCTTTCCTTCTTTCTTTCTTTCTTTCTTTCTTTCTTTCTTTCTTTCTTTCTTTCTTTCTTTCTTTTCTTCTATCTTTCTCTATCTCTCTCCACTATTTCTTTCCTTCTTCATTTCAGGTCTTTTTTTTTTATCACATCATTGTGCAATCAAGAAAATAGAAAGGAAATCCATCTATTTATGGTTGACATGTTCTCACTAGATTCTCCCTTTACTTGACCCAAAATGGCCATTTTATCTTCTTGACAAAACAAAAAAATCTGAGGTTTCTAACAGAACCTGGGTTGACGTATGCAGCTGAATCATGGTTCACCTACAAATATCATATGCCAATGTCCGAAATCTGATATCTTTTTATGTGGGACAGACTAGGTGGTGTTTTTTCTATGGATCATGTATATAAAAATATGGGTTGAACTTATGCAAGAACAAGGATATTATCTCATGGGATTTAAAGCCAAGTTGTGTGCTTTATATTAGGTGGAGAAAACATGGGGAGTTTTTCCAACATCTTCAGTGTTCTCACCTGACTCACACAAATACATAAGAAGACCAGGACGTAGGGATTGAGATCAGAAAAAAACACGTGAGAAAGAAAAAATAACCTAGACAAAATTATCATATAACAGTTATCAGAGTAGAGCTAATTCAGCTATTATGGGTACCTGCTTGAGATCGTTTGGCATTTTTCTGTAAGAAAAGTCTCATAGTCATGTCCAGCTGAGATGAGGAAACCTGGGGCCTCAGCAAATGTTTTAGGGAAGAATTCTGGATACACCTTCACCAAATACTTTATATATTGGGGGTAAGGTCCTTGGATAAGACCTTGAGTTGATGGGAAGACTCTACCCTAACAGAGGTAGTACAAACTATGCACAGAAGATCCAGTGAAGAATCACCACGACCAGTTCCATGAAAACAACCTACATGGAGCTGAGCCGTCTGATCTGAGGAAATGGACATTCATTAGTGTGCGAGAGACACAATGTGAAGACATACATCTGAAAAGTGTAAGAAACCCTGAGGAATAAGACATTCGTGCTGGGCTGAGGGCGAGAAAGGGGATATGACTTAACAGGTTGTGTAGGAAATGGTGTTTCATAACTGTGAAGAAAGAACAATAGAAACATATATAGAATCAAATTATATAAGAAACATTCCATTCAACAGTTTACTTATAAGCAAATTCACTGACTGAGAAAAAGCAGACACAACTATACAAACATTCCTATCATCACATAATAAAGAAAACAACACATCTCAGAAATCATCCAAGGGTGCGGGCTCGGTGGTGCTGTGCTGGGCCCTGCTCAGTGAGCCCGTGCACTCCTGGACCAAGAAAATTAAAATTATGGAATTCTGGTAACATGGCGATGGCACAGATGGAACTCTGAGATTCTCCAACAGTGATTTCCCATGAAGACTCTTGCTTCCCTCTTGCCACCCCCCACCCACCCCCAGTGGCACCGGACCGAGGGCTGGGGAACCTTAATTCCCAGAAAGGCCCGACTTCTGCAGCCCCACCACCACCGCTGATTCACCCCAGGCCACACCAAGCCCCCATCCATGTAGAGCTCCCTCCCCGGCTACACTGTCTCACTCTGCCTCCAGCCACCGCTGCCTGTGGAGGACTTCAGATAAGGCCTTGTGGAGATCTGGGTTCCCTTGCTGACAACACTACTCTGTCCGGCACCAGTCACTGCTAGCTACCTCCCTGGCTGGGGCACCCAGTCCTGTCTCAGGCCATCGCATCCCATGGAGGCTCTCCATGCGAACCGCTCACAGCTGCTGGCTCCATCACTGGCTGAAGTGCTCCACACAGGGCTCAAAGTTGCCACTAGGGCTCACCCCTGGAGCTCCAGGTCCTGGCCCTGTGTGAGGCGGCCAGCCCAATCTCAAGTCGCATCAACCAGGGAGGCCCTAAGTGCCCACCCCTCGGTACGCTGGGCCCTTGCCCTGGCTGAGGCACCCAACCTCATCTCAGGCCGCTATTGGCCAGGGCGGGCATGGTGCCTGCCCTTCAGAGATGCAAGCTCCATCTAAGCCTGGGGTATCTCAATAAGCCCAAGGCTGCCACTGTCCATGCAGACCCACAGTGCCTGTGCCTCAGAACTCTGTGCCCAGCCTGGTATGAAGCACTCAGCCCCACCTCAAGCCACCACCCTTGCAAAGGCCCCCGGCACCCACACCTGGGCATCTCAAAGTTCCAGGCCTGCAACTCGATGCCTTGGAGATTGAGGTAACCACCCTGGTTGAAGCACCCAACCCTGTCTTGACCCACTGCTTTCTGCAGAATCCCTAACCACCTGCCCCTCAGAGCTACAGACTCTTCTTCTGACTGAAGTGCCCCACCAGACCCCAAGCCACCAAAGCCCAGGGACCCCCAAGGCTCCATCACCATGGAGTTCCAGGCTCCCTTGTTGGATACACTGCCCCACCCCCACCCACTCTGACCACTACACTGACCAGCAATTTCCAGCAGTCTCACACTCCACCTCCCCTGACTCACCCATGACCACAATCGAACCAGAGAACAGCTGGAGCTAGAGACCAGGCAGAGACCTGCATTGCCCCATAAGCTCCACCTAGCTCTGTGCAACCTCCAACCTGAGACCAAAGAACAAAGAAAGAAAAAGAGGCCCAAGACGCATATTACACACCAACTTGCAGAACCCAGCTACTCCCACTCTACCAACTCCCGCTCCCCACCGAGATATAGCAGCAGTAAACCTGGGATTATCTGGAGCCCTGTCACCAGGAAGAGACCTGCAGTGGTTCCTCCACCCAGCTCTGCCTAACCTCCAGCTTGGTAACCACTTCCTCATGGTTGTGTAAGGGAACAGTACATCTTAAGGAGGTTGGTCAGCTTGTGTGTCTGTATGATTACAGGTCTTTGTTGCTGTCACTGTTATTTGTTGGTTTGATTTCATTTTTGTTTTTTCTTACTCTTATTTGTCTTCGGATTTATTTTCATTTATTAGAGCATACCTCTGTCTTTTCTCCCTTTTACTCTCCTGTCTCCAGCTTCTGCTTCCCCCTCTCCCTGTTCCATTTCTTTCTCTTTTCTTACATCATTTTACTTCCGGGGAGCAAACCAATATCCCCACTTCAAGAACAGAGTACAAGGCAGTGGAAAAAAGGATCCAGCACATCCATACACCTATCAGTGAATACAGAGAATTGCAGATAAATTTTGAATCACAGCTCCCTCCTCAAATAAATCTCAAAGCTGCAAATGGTATAAAACCCAACCAGCAGTCCAGACTCAGAATCAAACAAAACCAGAAGATTCACATAAGGAAGAATAGGAGATTGAGGAAACAGAAGAAAAAAGCCACCCTGCCACCCCTGAAAAACAGATTTAAAGAATACAGAGGGGCGGGGAAGAAAAGAATGGAATGGCAAATCTACTCAAATGAAGAAAAATCAAAAGAAGAGTATAGGTTTCACCTAGACCCCTGGAAGACCAGATATAGAGAAAACAGATTTCAGAAGCAAACAATGAAGAGCCCTCAGAATGACTGGTTATATACTACAAACCCAGATATCAAGACATTAATAGTGAGAATAAAAAGAATTGATAAGAGACAAGAAGAAAATAGGAAGGAGTTGATAACTGAGAAAACAACAGCAAAGAATACTGTGATTGAAATAAAAAACAAACTAATAAGCATAGAAAGCAGACTTAGCCAAGCAGAAGACAGAATATAGACCAAAATATGGAACTAAACCCAACTGTCAAAAACAGAAAATAGGCTTAAAGAGACAAAACGACACCTTCAAGGGATGAACAATTAGTTCAAAAGAATTGTAATTGAGAGCAATTGAACTTCATGAGGCAGAAAGAGAGTCAGAGATCACTCTGGAACAAAGTTTCCACAAAATTATTCAAGAAAATTTATCTCACCTAATTAATGATGCAAAAATTCAAATGCAAGAAATTCAGAGAATCCCAGGACGAAAACAAATGAGAAGACCAACTCCTCTGTGCATAATAATCAGCCTGAACAAAGTAAGTATAAAAGAAAAAATCCTAAAAGCAGCAAGAGAAAAATGTTAGACTACCTACCAGAAAAGACCAATCAGAAGGGCAGCAGATTTGTCTACAGAAACCCTTCAGGCTAGGAGATTGTGGAGTCAAATATTCAATGTTCTCAAAGATAAACAATTTCACCCAAGAATAACCTACCCACCCAAACTAAGCTTCATCAGTGAGGGAGAATTAAAATCTTTCCCAGGCATCCAATCCCTAAGAACGTATGCTGTCTCCAGACCAACCCTACAAGAAACTATTAAGAATGTATTAAGCACAGGAGAAAAGGGAAAAAGAGCAACAATGTTCTTCACAAGAGCACTGGAAAGAATATTGAAAACACACATGAACCAAGCCCCCCCCCACAAAAACAAAAACAACAAACAGACAAAACAACAACTCTATAAGAATATCATGACAAAAATAAACCCTCACACTTTAATAATTAGCCTGAATATGAATGGACTAAATGCACCACTGAAAAGACACAGAACAGTAAAATGGAAAAAGTATCACGAGGCAACATATATTATCTCCAAGAGACTCATATCACCAGAAAGGACTCATAGAGTCAAAGAGGATGAGAATCAAATTTTCAGGTGAACAAAACACAAAAGAAAGATGGAGTTACAATCTTAATCTCAGAAAAATACCCTTTATGCTATCAAAAATCATAAAAGATGAAGAAGGTCACCATATATCGAAAAAAGGCTCAATCCATCAACAAGAAATATCCATCCTAACGATATATGACCTAATATAGGAGCACCAATGTTCATACAACAGCTTCTAGGCAAACTTAAAAAAGATATTGACTCTCACTCTTTCATGGGATGTACTTTAATTCTACACTCACTGTCCTAGACAGATCATCAAGACAAAAAGCAACAAGGACACCCAGAACCTCAAAGAGACTCTTGAACAAATACACTTAATTGATATTAACAGAACACTCAACCCGAACACCACAGAATATACATTCTACTCACCACCACATGGAACGTACTCCAAGATTGACCACATCATTGTTCATAGCACAAACATAAACAACATAAACAAATTTCATAGGATTGAAATCGTACCATTCACCTTTTCAGACCACAGTGGAATAAAAATAAATATCAACACCAACAAAATGTCCCCAAAGCCCACGAAGACATGGTCACGAAGACATGATGCTGAATAACGCCTGGTCAACACTGAAATTAAAGAAATTGAAAGATTCCTGGAAACAAAGGACAATGAGGAAACATCTCATCAAAACCTCTCGGATACCATGAAACCAGTTTTTAGAGGAAAATTTATATCTCTATGAGCACACATCAAGAAAATGGAAACATCACAATTAGAGAGCCTAACAAACCACCCAAGGGAGCTGGAAAGAGAAGACCACCAAAACCCCAACTTTAGCAGAAGAATCCAAGTCACAAAATTAAGAGCACAAATATGGGACATAGAAGAAAAAATCATAGAAATCAACAACAAAAAAAGTTGTTCTTTGAAAAAAGTAATAATATTGATGGGCCCATAGCCAGAATGACCAAGAAAAAGAGAGGAAAAAGTCCAAATAAACACAATCAGTAAAACAAAAGATCAAATTTCAAAATAATAAAAGGCATAAATTACAAACTCACAGCCAGCATCATATTGAACTAGAAAAATATGCAAACACTCCCTTAAGAACCGGAGCAAGGAAAGGATTCCCCCTTTCACCAATACTATTCAACATGTGACTGGATGTCCTTGATGACAAATAGGACAAGGTAAAGAAATAACAAGCATGCACAAAATTAGTATAATTTCTATATATCAATAATGATCAACATGGTAAAAAATCAAGAACTCAATCACATTAAAAATACTCACAGGGCCTTAATCAGCATGCGGCTGTGCAGGCAGAACATCTAAGAAATCCTAACAACTACAATCAAGAAGGATCCATCCTGTGTGAGCTGAGAGAATGCATACACAGACTGACCATGGTTGCCATTACCTGGGAAAGTGATAACTTGGTGTCTCTTCCGTGGAGCAAGCTGAAACTGATTGTGGGAGCCATTCACACCCAAGTTAGGGGAAAAAAGCAGAGGAAAGCGCCCTCCACCAGAAAGCACACAGAACAAGTTGGCAGAGCTGGTGGTCAGCTGGGACAGCAGAAAAGTGCAGGCAAAAAAAAAAATGGAATCTGAATATTCAGAAGCAGCAACAAGAGAGAGCATAATGCTCAAAATTTTTATTTTTTGAATTTTATTTTATTTACTTATTTATTTGTTTCCAATATTTTATTTAGTCTTCTGTTCCTATTTTATTTTTTGTCTTGTTTTCCTCTTTCTGTTTTTGGGTATGAGTGAGAGTCTGTGATCACTTTTCATGCATTTTTCTTTATATTTCTCTCTTTTTCTTTTCCATTTTCTTCTGCTTCTCTTCTTATATAAGATGCCTTTCATTTTCTCTGAGCTTTTTCTCACATATACTTTATTTTTGAACTCAGTATGTACTCGTATGTCTTCACTGCATGGACACATTTTGAGGTGAGGGAAGTAGGTCTGAAGGGGTCAAATACCAAGCACTGAACCCTGTGATCTGCAAGTAGCTTCTGAATATTAGCTCCTCAAGTACACGTATTCAACCCTCAAAACTGAAAAGGGACAGCACCACTCCCCACTCACAGCACTATTTTAGAATACAATATTTGGAGTTTCTAGTCAGGAAGCATAGCAGACTGAGCAAATGACAGAAGTCAGAGCTACTTCCACATTTACTGAATGATGGAATTAAAAAAAAAGAAAAGTGATCTGTCGAAAATGAAGAAAAATTAGTGAAAGAGTAGAGATAACACACACAGTCCCAAAGTGAAAATGTCTATAAGATAGAACTCATGGCCCAAACAATGGAAATCATTCAAAATTTCCAGAACACAACAGAGATTATAAAGTGAATGGAAAGACTGTAGAAGGCACAACTAATATAAGAAGCAACACTGAAAGACATTATAAGAGAGATTTTATTGCTACAAACTCCATTCAATAAATTAATAACAAGTTGAAAATCATAAAAAGAAGAATTAAGCAAGCAGGGAAAAGAATGTCAGAACCTGAAGAAGAAAATATTGTATTGTCAATTCTTAAATATATACAAATAAAACTCGAAATGAAAACCCTAGCCTTCAAGAGCTGTGCAAATACACTGAGATCAAACATACCCTGATTAGTATATCTGAAGCTAAAAGGGAAACAGAGGACACCTTGGAACAAGTATTCTATGAGTTTATCCAGGAAAACACTCCTCATTTCACAAGAGACATGACCAACTAAACAAGAGAGATTCACAGAACCCCTGCAAGGCATCATATGAGACGCTCAAGCCCTGGGCACATAGTAATTCCCTTACACAAAGTATGCATAAAAGAAAAAATCTTAAAGGTAGCAAGAGAGTAAGGTACCCTATCTTCTACCAGCGAAGATCAGTTAGAATAATACTAGACTTATCTGCTGAAACACTGCAAGCTAGAAGTGACTGGAGCCAAAATTTCAAAATTCGCAAAAAACAAACAAAAAAATCCAATCATGAATTTCCTATCCAGCTAAGCTAAACTCCATCAGCAATAGAGAATTAAAATCCTTCCCAAATATCTAATTCCTGGGAATATGGTGCTTTCAAATCATCTCTACAGAAGACTTTTATGAAGGTATAAAGCACAGAAAGTAAAAACAAAACATAACAAAATAAAGCATTGCCATGCCCTTCATAAGAGTGCATGCAAACATGGAGCCAGCAGAACACAAGATACACCTACACAACGGAAAACCACACACGCATACTAATAAAAAGTTAAAATTAATAGAACAAGAGCTTTGTGACAGGGATAAACTCTCCCATTTCATAATCAGCGTGAACATGAATGGACTACATGCATCACTTAAAGATATAGAAAGGGAAATATGATAATAGAGCATGACCCAGAAGCATGCTGCCTTTTGGAAACATATCTCACTACAAAATACACCCAGACTCAAAATTAAAGGATTGAAAATGAACTTCCAGTAAATGTAAACAAAAAAATGCAGAGGTTGTGATTCTAATATCTGACAAAACTACCTTCAGACTATCAAAAATGTAAAAAGTTACAGAAGGACACTACATAATGACAAAAGTTACAATTCATCAGCAAGATATATCCATCCTAAACATTTATGCAACCAACAGAAGGGGAACTGAAATTTTAAAGCAACTACTAAAAATCTAAACACACAATCATACTTGAAAATTAAAAACCCCACTAGCAACCTAGATAGATCAACACAAAAAAAAATTAGTAAGAACACATGAAACTCAACTTGATGCTTGAGAAAATAGATCTAACAGATATCTACAGAATGCTTCATCCTACGGGCACAGAAAATACATACTACTCATTAACACATGGAACTTAGTCCAAGATTGACCACATTCTAGTCGATAAATCAAAAGCATAAAAATTCCATAAAATAAAAACAATACTATGCTTCCTCTCAAAACTCAATGGGATAAAAATAAATATTGTCATTAAAAAGATCATCCCAAAACACATGAAGATGGACACAAAACACCATACTGCTGAAAAACCAGTGGGTGAACAGGAAAATCAACACAGAAATTAAAAGTTTCCAGGAAACAAATGAAAACAAAGATATATCTTACTAGAATCTCTGGAATGCAGTATTAGGAGTGATTTTGTAGCTCTACAAACGCACACGAAGAAAACAGAAAGATTATAAGTAAACAGCCTAACATCATAGCTAAGGAAGCTGGTAAGCAAGACCACTAAAACCTTAACAGTAGCAGAAGAATCCAGATCACCAAAATTCAGGCCCAACCACAGACTATAGAAAACAAATACATTATAGGAAAAAGCAACAAAACAAAAAGGTGTTCATTGAAAGAATAAATTATATTTATGGTTGCCAAGCCAGACTGACCAAGAAAAAGAGAGAAAAAGCCCAAATAAACACAATGAAAAATACAAAAGTTGAAGTCATAACTGACGCCAAAGAAATTCAAAATAATATCAGAGTTTATTGTGCACACTTCTATTTAAATTTTTTTTATTTTAAAATTGTGAGGTACAATTCAGGGTAAGATATACAAATATTCATTGTGCAGGTATTCTTGCTGATGATATGTAGCCCCATTCCACAGGCAGATTCCCACTATTGCCAATCCCACTTACCCACCCCCCAACAGCCCTGCACCTTCCACTGCTGTGAAAGCTTCTTGAAGAGTATTATGATAGTTGTTGCAGGTCCACTTATAAGTGAGACCATGTGATACTCAGTTCTTTGTTTTTGTGAAAGATCACTCAGTATTACAGACTCTAATTTCATTCAGGTTGTTAGGAAGTTCCTGATTTTGTTCTTCTTTATGGCTGCGTAATATTCCATTGTGTATATGTACCACATTTGTTAATCCATGCCCTAATATAGATGGGCAGCATGGTTGGTTGATATTCTTGATATTGTGAAGAATGCTTCAGTAAATATACATGTGCAGGTATCTTTTTTTATAGTGATTTTAGATGTTACAGGTATATTTCCAGTAGAGGGATTGTGGGGTCACATGGAGAGTCAATATATAGAACTTTCAGGAATCACCACACTGTTTTCCACAGACACTATACTAGTTTACACTCTCAGCAACATTGTAGAAGTGATCCTTTTTCGACTCATCCTCTCCAACATCTGTTATTTTTTGAGTTACTGATGAGGGCCATTCTGACTGGAGTTAGATGGTATCTCAGTATAGTTTTTTTTTGTTTTTTTTTTTTTGAGTCGGAGTCTCACTCTGTCGCCCAGACTGGAGTGCAGTGGCCGCTCCCGGCCACCACAGCCTCGACCCGCTGGGCTCCGGCGATCCTTCCGCCTCAGACTTCCGAGTAGCCGGAACTACAGGCGCGCGCTACCACGCCCGGCTGATTTTTTGATTGATTGTAGAGATGAGGTCTCGCTGCCCAGGCGGGTCTCGAACCCGCAGGCTCAGGCAATCCCCTCATCTCAGCCTCCCAAAGGTGCAGGATTACAGGCTGAGCCACCGAGCCCGGCTTCAGTATAGTTTTAATTTGCATCTGCTCGATGACTAGTGAGGCTGAAATTTTTTAATGTATCTGTTGACTGCTCATATGTCTTCTTTTAAGAAGTGTCTGCTCATATCTTTTCTCCACTTTGTCATGGAGCTGCTTTTTTTTTTCTTTTCAGCATGTTTGAATTCCTGGTGGATGCTAAATGTTACACCTTTGTCAGACATAGAGTAGGAAAATATTTTTTCCTTGTCTATGAGTTTTCTATCTGCTCTCTTGATTGTTTCTTTGGATAGCAGAAGCATGTCAGTTTGATGAGTTCCCATTTGTATATCTTATCTCTTATGACATGGGCATTTGGGGTTTTGTTGCAGAATTGGTTGCAAGATCCAATTTCCATAAGAATGTCTCGTGCAGTTTTTATGGATCTTATGAAACTCAAATAAAAAGCACAATTTCATTCACAGAAGCCAGAATAAAATGAAATTCCAGAGCATCTTCATAACCACAGATGTGAAAAAAACCTTTACAATGGAAACTACAATACACTGTTCAAAGTAATGACAAATGACACAAACACGGGAAAATATATTCCATGCCCATGCAGTGGAAAAATCAACATTGTTAAGATATCCATTTTGCCTAATTCAATCTACAGATTTAATGCAATCTTATCAAATTACCAGCAGCACTCTTCTCAAACCTAGAAGCAACAATACAGGAATTCATATGCAAGCATAAACAACTATGAATAGCAAAACAATCCTCAGTAAAACACAAAGCAGGAGGCATTACACTCCCAAACTTTAAACTTTATTATAAAGCTACAATAATCAAAAGAGTCTGGTATGAATACAAGCACAGGCATATAGAACAATGGAATACAATTGAGATATCAAAAGGAAAATCCCAATTTCTCAATCAACTCATCTTTGACAAAGCCTCCACCACCAACCACTGGAGAGAGAAGAATCTGTTCAGTAAATGGTGCTGGGAAAACTGGCTGACCACATGCAGAAGTTTGAAACAGGACTCCTACCCATCCCCATACACAAATATCAACTTTAAATAGATCAGAGAACTATTGTGCACACTTCTATGGAAACAAAATATTAAGCCTAAATGAAATGGAGAGCTTTCTGAAATCACAAAACCTTCCAAGGCTGAAATAAGAAGAAATTGAAACCCTCAATAGACCAATATCAACCAAGAAAATTGGCTTTGTCATTAAAAGGCTGTCCTTAAAAAAAAAAATGCCTTGGCTAGAATTCCAAATGAATTCTACATTGTACAAATTATTCAAAGAAGAATTGACACCAATTTTATCAAAAGTTTTCATAGTAATAAAGAAATGTGAATTAATTTGATGAAGCTAACATATCACTGATACACAAAACTGGCCAGAAACAACAAGGAAATTGAACAACAGGACAATCTCCTTGATGAACATAGATGCAAAAAATCTCAAGATTAAATCAATACAGATCCAAAAATACATCTCAAAAATCATTCTCCATGGCCACATAGGCTTCATTCCAAGGATGAAGGGCTGTTTAAACATCCATAAGAACATATCTGCAATTTGACATATCAAGAGATGTAGAAAAAAGAACCACATGATTTTATATTTACTTGCAGAAAAAACTTTCAACCATATCTAGCATCCCTTCTCAATAAAACACATTAGCACCTAGGCACAGGAAAAAACTCCTCAAAAGAGTATGAGTAACCTGTGATAAACCCACAGCCAACATATTGCTCAGTGGACAGAATTTTCAAGCATTTCCCCTGAATATGGGAGCAAGACAAGCGTCCCCACTCTCTCCTAGCTGTTCAGAAAAGTATAGAAGTCCTACCTAGAGCAATTAGGCAAGAGAAAATATCAGGCATATCCCAACAGGAAAGGAGAAACTCAAGGTGTAAATCTTTGCAGGCAATATGATCTATACCTTGAAAACTCAAGGGAATATATCCTTGAACTGATAAACGACGTTGGCAAAGTCTCAGGGCACAAATTCAATGTGCAAAACACAGTCACATTTCTAAACACCAACAATAATTGGCAGAGAACCTAATAAAAATCACAATTCTATCCATAACAGCCACAACAAAGAAAAGACACTTCCTGTCACCTTCCTAAGCCCAAATGTGAAAGCTTTACAACGAAAATTATAAAACACTGCTCACTGAAATCAAATAAGACACAAACAAATGGAAAAACTTTCCATGTTTATTGATTGGAAGAATCAATATTGTTAATTTGTCCATTCTACTCAAGGAAATCTACAGAGTGAACAAAACATCCATCCAATAGCCAACATCATTTTTCTCAGAACTGGAAGCAGCAATATAGATATTCCCATGAATACACACACACAAAAAAATACCAGTAGTCAAAACCATCTTTATCAAAAGAAGCAAAGCAGGATGTATCAGAATTTCAAACATTGGAATTTACTATAAGACTACAATAATCAAAACAGCCTGGCGCTGGTGCAAGTATAGGCATTTAGACCAATGGAGCAGGATAGTGATTCCAGAAGCAAAATCTTCATATCTCAGCAAACTCATCTTTGACAAAGGAATCACTAACAACCACTGGGTAGAAGATAACTTATTTAGGAAATTCTTCTGGGAAAGCAGACTGACTGCATGCAGGAGAATGAAACAACACCAACCTATCACGATTCACAAAAATACACTCCAAATTGATCAAAGCCCTAAACCTAATAAAACAAACTATAGGAATTTTAGAAAATATAGGAGACATCCTTCTGCCAATTGGAGCATACAACCAATTCCAGATCATAAACGCAAAAGCATATGACATAACGTGGAAAACAGACAAATGGTACCTTATCATACTGAAAAGCTTCTGCACTGCCAGAGCAACCATGAATTGAACAGCAAGAGAGTATGGGGCAAAATTGATAACTGTGTAAAAGACAAACGCCTAAAATCTAGGATCTACAAGAGACTCAAATGAGGTTAAAGGACAAAAACAAAAAAGGACCCAATTAAAAAGTGGACATGAGTAGACATGAATAGACACTTCTCAAAAGAGGACATACATGAATAAAACACACTGCCTCATTAATCATCAGATAAATGAAAATCAAAACTACATTGAGATATCATCTAGCTCCAGTAAGGATGGCTATCATTAATAAAATAAAACACAACCGATGCTGTCTAGGGTGTATAGAAAGGGAATTAATCTACACTGTTGGTGAGATTGCAAAGAAGTTCAATCTTGATGGAAAATGTTCGGTTATTTTTAAAGAATTAGAAATTAGCTTTTTATACAAGCCACAAATCTGCTTTCTGGAAATATACCTGGAAATCACTCTAAATAAAAAAGATACTTGCACATACGTGTTTATTGCAACTTTATTTACAATAACAAAAACATATAACCAGCCTTGCTGCCCATCCTAAGTGGACTGCATATGAAAATGTGGTACATATCCACAATGGTGTACTACACAGCCATAAAAAAAGAAAAAATTAAAGACTTTGAAGTAACTTGGGTGGATGTAAGGTCTGTTATACTCAGTGATCTATCACTGATAAAAGGAACTGAATTCTCCATGTTCTTACTTATATGTGGGTTCATAACATTTATCACAATACTATATTATTGGAAGTAGTGAGGCACTGGCAGGGGAAGGAGGGGTGGGTGGTATTGTAACATCAGTAAGGGTACCTGACCCTAACCAGGGGAAGTGAGGACCAGTTGTGGTCCCCAACTTCACCTACACGTGAACTACTCATGTGTCTAATCCTGACGTGTGCTCCACACCTTTACATAAAAAAGACAACATCAACACATAAAACGCAGGGTAATAAATTTGACCAAGGGTTAAAAGGTCTCTACCAAGGGAATTAAAAACCACTTCTACAATAAATTATAGAAAACAAAATAGGAAAAACATCCTCTGCTCATGAATTTGAAGAAGGAACACTGTTAAAATAACCATATATACCCAAAGAAGTTTATAGATTTATATATATATATGTGTGTGTCTATATATACAAATATTATATTGTGTATGAATATATATATATATTCCTATTTCATGACATGGTCTCAGAACCATAATGTGTCACCCAAAAAAAAAGAACTCTGAACTAGGACACAGTTTTTTATGGTGAGCTAGAGATGCTGAGAGAAAGAAACTCTGTGAGCCGAGATGAGAACCTCCCTGCAGGGCAGAGACTGGGCAGCAGGGGGCGCAAAGGTGATTTTAGAGGGGCTACAGCCCCAGCTGGAGTAAAGGAGGCTGGGAAGGAGTTTCTTCTCAGGGTCTGGGTTTTTCTTATTTCAAAACAATATTCTATAAAAAGTTGAAATAATAATTTGGCAAGGAATACACATGTGTCTTTAGGATCCCACTGTACTTGAATCATTTACCTAATCCATCCAATCAACAAGAATAACATATAAAACAAAGAACTTCTTGTGCTATCTGAAACAAGAAAAGGATATGAGAACTGAGATATTTTTATTTGCTCAGGATTTGCAAAGAGTGAGAAACACACATACCCCAGATAATAGACTTCTAGAAGACCACGTCAAGAAGAGGTTAAAACTGTCAGTATGCCATTTAAACATGGGCTCATTTTGAGGAATATGTTATGTGAGAGTTTTTCTAATAATAAAGTTTCATCTTCAAGTAACTCTGGGCAGAAAAGGAGAAACAGATCTTTGACAATAAAATATCCTGCCTCATAGATATACAAGTGACCTGAGGGCTACTGAGATAAATACAGAAATGCCTGTGTCCTGAGAGCATAAGCCAACAGCCACATCCCTCCTCTAGAGAATGCCCGCAGGGCACAGCTCCTCACCATGGACTGGAGCTTGAGGATTATCTTCTTGGTGGCAGCTGCAAGAGGTAAGACCTATGACAGAGGAACCCCAGACACAGGACAGAGGAGGGGACCGGGGTCAAACAAGATACATTTTATTCACGCTAGCTTCTTCTCCACAGGTGCTCACTCCCAGTTCCAGCTGGTGCAGTCTGGGGCTGAAGTGAGGAAACCAGGGGCTAACCTGCCTCTTGCTTACATAAAATGTGTCTTCAAAATTGATGGATGAATACATTGAAACAAGATTCCTTGATCACATGGTGAAGCTTAGAATAACTCCTAAGAAAAATGTCTTCCTAAATATCTCTGCCTCTAGTTTACATAAAATGTTAAAGCCTTTGGGAATCATAGAAAATTTGAGTAGGATTTACAGAGGGTCTCCAACACTCCTTTCTTATACTTACACATCCATCCTCACAATTCATATTCTGAATCACAATCACAAATATATTTTATTGGACAAAACTATTGACACATTGCTTTTTTTCTTTACCATGTTCCCGAGACAACAATTCTAAATTAACTGGGATACGACAGGTAATTCAAGTGTGTTGTGGGGACAATGCCAGTTAGAGAGAAAGATGGTATGGCTATTTTTATTTGCACAGTTTCTCCCAGGATCAATGAAATATATTTTTATTTAGAGTTCCTCTGAATTCCAGTTTTCTATGACCCTTCTCAGAGGGAAAGGTTTCCACCTTTTGAGGAAGGCCAATTACTCTAAAACATCAGAAGTCCCTGATTGATCTCCTTTAGAGAAGTGGAAATCTTGGCCATGAACAAGGTCATGTATGATATTCTGCAGTCAGATCAGAAACACTGCAAGCTCTTGAGTGGTTGTTCTAGATGAGGCTCCTTAGACAGGAAAGACAAACACATTCATGGGTCTGGTAAGAAACAATAACTTTCCCTAAAAAAGTATGTTGGCACCTTGAGGGCATATTCTCAAAGGTCCAGTATGGTCTCACTTGCTTGCTGCCCATCAGCCAGAAGCAAGAGACAATGAGTGGTCTTGGAGAAAGAGACCCTCATTGTGGTCACTGGTTTTGGGGGTACCTGTCATGCAACATCTGAGCAATTATGTCTGCTTGATTGTTGGTGTCAGTCCCTTGGTGGGTGCACTCTGGAAGATGACAAGATCAATGCATATATCTCCGTTATTACCCACTATTACCTGCACAAATAATCTGTGCTCTAGAATGAAAGAGGGTACTTGCAGGGATAAAAATAAATTACATATGTTATCATCTTGTGTAGATCCTGTAAAATGCCATGCATGACAGTAATAATATAAAATTAGAAGCCGGGCTCGGTGGCTCAGCCTGTAATCCCGCGCCTTTGGGAGGCTGAGGTGAGTGGATGGCCTGAGCCCGCGGGTTCGAGACCCGCCTGGGCAGCGAGACCTCATCTCTACAATAAATCAAAAAAAAAATCAGCCGGGCATGGTGGCACATGCCTGTAATTCCGGCTACTCGGAAGGCTGAGGTGGAAGGATCGCCGGAGCCCAGCAGGCCGAGGCTGCGGTGGCCGGGAGCGGCCACTGCACTCCAGTCTGGGCGACAGAGTGAGACTCCAACTCAAAAAAAAAAAATAAAAAAAATAAAATAAAATTAGAAATAGTTAGCAGGTAACTGAAGGCTGAGTGTGGGCAAGATAAAACATCATCCCCAAGGGACTGCATACCTGCAAACTCACTTACTCTTACCAATTTTTTTCCAGAAAATGGGCCAAGAACTCACTGAGGACTGCAGATTATCCTGGGTATGCCCCCTTATATACAGCTAAGGGAAATTTTATTATATTGCAAAAAGAAATAAATAAGTAAAATTACAAAAACTCATTACATTATGAAGTTGTTAGATGCATTTATGGATACTGTCTGATGTATAAATCAACATTAAAAAAAACTCATCCAGCTCACAGCCACTGAGTAATGGAGTCCCTCTTTCATCAGATATATCTATAGATGATTGGACAAAAGATTGATCTCAGCCACTAATTTCTGATAACGGCAAACCAAACCAACCTTTCCCTCCAGAGTCTGGGTTCTGAGGGCTTTCTGTCCCTGCCTCATCTTGTATCTACAGGGCCAAAACTGTAATGCATGTTACTGTATTTTTGTTTTTGTTTTTGTTTTTTGAGTTGGACTCTCATTCTATCGTCCAGACTGGATTGCAGTGGCTGGTCCCGGCCACTGCAGCCTCGACCTGCTTGGCTTTGGCGATCCTTCAGCCTCAGCCTTCCAAATAGCCAGAATGACAGGCATGCACTACCATGCCTGGCTGATTTTTGATTTATTGTAGAGATGAGGTCTCGCTGCCC